>NC_060149.1:725266821-725566821 GCF_021461385.2 Schistocerca piceifrons
AGATGTTCGCTCCATGGGTCACACCCTATCATGGCAATGGTCACCTGGCACAGTGGGGCCCATTTTCCAGGATCCTTGTGTCCCAGGAAAGATGGAGGCCTACTGTACAGCCTGTACGGGGCATTTACAGTTCAGCATTGTGTTGTCAGGCAGCTATGACAGAGGGTACATGTTGACTCAACACTGGACTGGCTACCATTTGGATATTTTGTGCGTGGAAGATGATGATTCACTGCAGACAATGAGTGCCACTTAAGGAGTCCTTCCCCAGATAAACTGTGCTGCTGCAAAATTTAGAAAAAAATAGGAGGTGAAACCCTTAATGAGACATAAAATTTAAATAATCCAGAAGGCTGGTGATGGGTGGTTGTATTAAACTGAAAGAAAGAACTAATCATTTTTCTTTGTAAACTTCGGAGGCTTGCCTATGTTGCAGCTCCACTTAGTCACCTCTTGAGACACACAGGAGTTATCGCTATCCTATTCAAACTGCAGTGCTGCTGGGAAGTGTACATGGAATAGTCTCACTCTCCCCACCCCTCACCCCCCCCCCAGCCCCCACCCCCCCCACCCACCCCCCACCCCCCACCCCCCCCCCCCCCCCCCCCCCCCCCCCCCCACACACACACACACACACACACACACACACACACACACACACACACAAAGTGATGAATTAAATTATCCTAAATATACTACTTATAATCACACACATAAAACTATTTAAGCACACCAATACACCTGGAATGAATAATTTGAAAATTTTACCATAAAAATAACAAAAACTCATCACAATGGGTTACAAAAAGAATTCACAACAATGATTTTAAACTGACAATAATCGAAAATCTTCTGAGGAAGTTCAAAAGCTGTGATACTGAAATGATAAAATTACAAAAACAAATGGGTGCATTAAGGTGAGGTACATTTTATTTCTTGGTACTTAACTTATTGAAATCAATACAGGACACAATGAACATAAGAAAACCCTATTTCAAATAGACAACACATGCTCAAGTGTCATCAGCTATTAGAGATAGCTTAACTATTTTCCTCATATGCTCCCTTAGCAGTCCTGGTAAAAACTTCGGTATCATCTTCCCACTTGTTCTGCATCTATGTAGTTCAACTCTAAGTTCTCAATCTGAACACACCATTTCACAGGAAGACATGGCTGTTAATGTGTGAACAATTACCATACACAATAAAATGACAAGGATGATGTAATTTCTAGAGAATGTATGTTTGGATTTTGAACGAGTACCTTATTTTGCGGTGGCTCAGTGGGAAAGTGCCATACTACAAATCCGAAGGTCTCAGGGTTCGAACCCTGGTCAGTCCAATGATTTTTACGTATCATTTCTTTCACCTCTGCCAGTGAATGATGATGTGAAGAATGCCTCATTGCACTGTAGTTTGGAATCCACATTCCAATACAAGCACCCCCCCCCCCCCCCCCACCATAACTAGTCGGGTGACTCATTTCAAAGGTCAAAGGAATGTAACAGTGTACTGCCTCCACCAGGACCATACCTAGTAATGCACTGTGGTGTTTAAACAATCTTTGGATTGATGGCTGCTTTAAGTTATTAATGTATTTTGAACATGATGGGATATAATCAAACTTAAAATATTCTATGAGGAATTACATGACTCATCTATACAAACATTTTTAGAGTTCTACAAACTATTACAGGTCTCTGGAATTAAGAGTATTATGTTTCAACGTATAAGAAAAAACCATCCTGGTGCTCTAATCTATGCAAGTTTCACAGAGAAAGGTACACTACTGGCCATTAAAACTGCTACACAAAGAAGAAATGCAGATGATAAACGGGTATTGATTGGACAAACATATTATACTAGAACTGACATGCAATTACATTTTCACGCAATTTTGGTGCATAGATCCTGAGAAATCAGTACCCAGAACAACCACCTCCGGCCTGGATACGCCTGGGTATTGAGTCAAACAGAGCTTGGATGGCGTGTACAGGCACAGCTGCCCATGCAGCTTCAACACGATACCACAGTTCATCAACAGTAGTGACTGGCGTATTGTGACGAGCCAGTTGCTCGGCCACCATCAACCACACATTTTCAGTTGGTGAGGGATCTGGAGAATGTGCTGTCCAGGGCAGCAGACGAACATATTCTGTATCCAGAAAGGCCCGTACAGGACCTGCAACATGCGGTCGTGCATTATCCTGCTGAAATGTAGGGTTTCGCAGGGATCGAATGAAGGGTAGAGCCACGGGTCATAACACATCTGAAATTTAGTGTCCACTGTTCAAAGTGCCGTCAATGCAAAGAAGAGGTGACAGACATGTAACCAATGGCACCCCATACCATCACGCCAGGTGATACGAAAGTATGGCGATGACGAATACACGCTTCCAATGTGCGTTCAATGCGATGTCACCAAACACGGATGCAACCATCATGAAGCTATAAACAAAACCTGGATTCATCCGAAAAAATGATGTTTTGCCATTCGTGCACCCAGGTTCATCGTTGAGTACACCATCGCAGGCGCTACTGTCTCATGTAGCGTCAAGGGTAACCGCAGCCATGGTGTCCGAGCTGATAGTTCATGCTGCCGCAAACGTCATCGAACTGTTCGTGCAGGTGGTTGTTGCCTTGCGAACGTTGCCATCTGTTGACTCAGGGATCGAGACATGGCTACACGATCCATTACAGTCATGCAGATAAGATGCCTGTCATCTCAACTGCTAGTGATACAAGGCCATTGCGATCCAGCACGGCATTCCGTATTACCCTCCTGAATCCACCGATTCCATATTCTGCTAACAGTCATTGGATCTCGACCAACGCGAGCAGCAATGTCGCGATACAATAAACTGCAATGGCGATAGGCTACAATCCGACCTTTATCAAAGTCGGAAACGTGATGGTACGCATTTCTCCTCCTTACACGAGCATCACAACAACGTTTCACCAGGCAACACTGGTCAACTGCTGTTTGTCCATGAGAAATCAGTTGGAAACTTTCCTCATGCCAGCACGTTGTAGGTGTCGCCACCGGTGCCAACCTTGTGTGAATGCTCTGAAAAGACAATCATTTGCATATCACACCATCTTCTTCCTGTAAGTTAAATTTCGCGTCTGTGGAACGTTATCTTTGTGGTGTAGCAAAATTTTAATGGCCAGTAGTGTAGTTATTTTGCCTCTACGCCACATTAAGAAGCTAGAGTATGTTCTTAGGTTTTATTACAGTTTCTTGGCAGTGTATCACTCACATGAACAATGGGTAAGGGCAACAAGCCACAAGAAGGGCAAGGAGTAAGGAAGCCAAAGTTTTAAGTCCTCCCCATGCTCTAGAAACTTAGCTTTGAGGAGCAAAGTTGCTCAAGCAGTACTCTGGTCATCAAACCCATGTGGTGGCAGTGCAATTGCAGTCTCATGCGGTCCGGATCATCAACCTGCAAGACCTCTCACTTAAATGCTGGTGTGAGTGTACTCTGATGTGGTACTTCGCATGCATATGTTCTAATTAGCAATGTGATTTTCAGCACCTGACTCCTTGTCTGACCACCTCCTTAGCCAAACTTGCCCAGATCGTTTACTCACATAAACTTACGACTGTGGTACAGGACTGCTTTCCGATAATTGGCAGGTAGCAAAGTTAGGTATTTGCCGTAAAGAGCCCCTTGCACCCTGTGGCATTGGCCAGGTGACTGTGCCTTCTGCTGAGCTGCTGTGTGATGATGCCTTTGACACTAAGAGTGCTGTGAAGCTATGGCACCCCTTGTCTTCACCCGTGGTGAACCCAGCGGGTACAAGTCAATCAGGTGTGGTCCACACTCTTGACTTTTCTGGCCCTTCAACATCGCTGTCCTTCTGCATCTTGTTCCACTCATGGGCAAGTCAGTGGTCCTGGCTCAACTGTCACGTTGTACATATTCAACAGGATTGCGCTATGTACATGCCTTGTGTGGGGTATGCCAAAAAGTATACAGTTTGGCATCTGTTTGTTATATCAACAAGCCAAAGGAGGGCCCTCAGATGCCCCAATGTTTTCCTTGGAATCCAGCATTGCCCGATAAATCAAGATGGGTCTTATAATTAACAGTGTACTCTTCTGAGGGGGCCATTTTCCATCTGTGCATTATAAGAATGTGAAATGGGAAATTATGTTGTTGGTAGTCCGCCCCAGGTAGCTGAGTGGTCAGTGCAACAGAATGTCAATCCTAAGGGACCGGGTTCAATTCCCGGCTGGATCGAAGATTTTCTCCACTCACGGACTGGGTGTTGTGTTGTCCTAATCATCATCACTTCATCCCCATCGACGTACAAGTCGCTGAAGTGACGTCAATTCGAAAGACTTGCCGCCAGCAAACGGTCTACCAGATGGGAGGACCTAGTCACAAGACATTTACATTTTATATTGTTGGTCATTAAATCACATGTGACCCTAAATATTTTTGGGTTGAATGCCTTCTATTTTGGCTACCAGATGTTGGACAAAGTACATTTAACGTGTCAGCTGGTCCCCTTTCATGATCTGATCTCTACTAACTTCATGAGACCAGCTGTTTGCTAACTCCTTGGGTCACGCAGAAAATTTCAAGACACGTATCTCCCTTAAGCCATCAGTAATACCTAGACCTTTTTGCTCCCATCCCACCTCCTCTAGCAAGTGTGACAAGGTCCAGGATGAGCTGCAGTGCTGGCAGGACCTTGGTGTTGCTTCTCCTATTTCATCTTAACAGTGAGCTACCCCCTTGGTGGTGATTCAGAAGCCAGATGACACCATGCACCTTCGTGGCAGTTTTGAACATATATAGTCAATGGGTATGTGTCATTGACTCTTATCCATTTCCATGGCAGGAGCAGTTGTTGGCCTGTTTGTCAGGGGGCCAGTGTTTTATATGGATTGCCTTGTGTGACACTTACCTGCAAGTGCTGCTGTTGGATGTTGCATCTCAGAGTTTCTTGGTGCTCAACACCACTTTTGGGTTTTACCAAGTCTAACTGTTTGCCATTTGAAATTTAGTCTGCACCACATAATTATCGGTGATATTTGAAGCAGTTGATCCAGGACATTCCTTGTTGCATGAACTACGTCGATGACATCTGGGTCACAGGCAACATGCGAGAGGAGCATTTGCGAAATATGCACGCATTTTTCCAACGTATTCTGGAGAATTGCCTCCATTAGAAATTGGAAAAAAATGTAGTGTTCCTCAAATTTGCATTTTTTTTGGTCATGTCCATACCAAAGGTGACCTCATCTTTAAAAACAAGCACGCCAAAGTCATTATGAACTGGCAGATGCCCAGGAAGCTGACGGAGCTCCAGTTCTTTATGGACAAGGCAAAGTTCATCCTCCAGTCTGCACCCATCTGCCATCATCTTAAATGACTTCACTGGTCCGCAGACTGTTAATGGGTTTTGCAGTCCCTCAGGCAGTGTGTGTGCTCCAATCCTCGTTTGGTTTCTTTTACACTGCATAGAACATTAATCCTGGCCACAGATGTGCCCCAGTATGGCATAGGTGCAGTCCTGTTGCAATGAAACCCAGCTAGGACACACAAACCAACTGCTTATGCATCAAAGACACTTTCAGAACGATTATTCATAAGTCGAAAAAGAGGCACTGGCTATAATACTCAGGATTAAAAATTACATGTTAGACCCCAAGATGCTAGTTTCCTTATTTGGCCCTTATTCCAAGCAACCAGATATGTCCACCCATCAACTGCACAGGTGGACACGCCTGGATAGTACTTATTGCTATGACACTTGTCACTGGACCACAGCCCAGCATGCTAATGTAGATGTAATGTCGCATTTGCTAGCACAATCAGATCTTGAGTTTGATCGACAGGAGGCTCTCTATTTCACATTGTATGATACCTCACATCAGACAATACTTGATTTTCTTTTGATTGTGGTAGGCAGTGACCATTTTTTTTAGAAAAGTGTTTCAGCTGGCCAGATGGGATGGCCCAAGCACACTGCTTTGGGAGCAGAGTTGGCATGGTATAAATTTTTCCTACTACATGACTGCCTAAATATGGGTGGGGTGGGGGTTAGGACACTCACGTTTGCCACGGAGGAGCAAGGCTGTCAAGCGGTCATCCCTTCAGTGTTCAGAGTTGCATCCTCACATACTCCAGCTGCTGCATGCATTGTACTGGGTTATGTCTTGCATGAAGGCATTATAAAATTGTTTCACATTCTGTGAGTATGCATTGATGAAAGGCTGTTTGTGCCACATGAAAATTTGAGAAAGACCAGGAGTTGAACCTGAATTTCCTGCATATTGAAAGCAGCTGCCTTAACCACTTTGGTTATCCAAGAATGCCTCCAAGGCGCTCAGATAAACACAGTGGTTAAGACGACTGCTTGCGGTAAGTGGAAAATCCGGGTTTGACACACACAAATGTTCAGGTGTCGCAAATAGCTGATGTCAATGGATATTCACAGAATGCGAAACTATTTCCTTACATTTAACACAGCTTTAACTGTCAGTGACAGTGTCTGCAGACATGCACACATATCTGAATGACATTGTCTTGTGATGAGAGAGACAATGTATAAACACAGACACTGTAACCATCAATGTCATATGAAGGCTTTGGCACAGTGGCACGTCTACCAGCCAGTTATCAATCATGATTGCTACCTTCAACATTTAATATTAGATGTGGCGAGTGCACTGCCATACTTCACTTGGTAGGTGCCAAGCAATTTCTGATTGTGCATCTATCACCAACTTTTTAACAATTTTGAAGTTGGTATTGTCTGAAAGGTTGCCTTGAGGGCTCCAATTGGGATTTGGAGTCATTTCTTTCAGACACATTATTGAATAATATTGCACCTGTCAGAAATTATTCACAAGATTTAAGTGTAACCGTAGAGTTGAGCAGATGTGCCAGGAGTATCAGCAGTTTTTGTTTATACATAGGATGCAGTTTAGATTATGTTCTCAGGAGCTGCTCAAAGAAGTGAATGTTATCTATTTACAAGTAACTTACGGGACAGCAGTCAGGTTACATCTTTGACAATCTTTGATATACGAATGCTTTGGCATCTCTGGTGCCTATAGTCACCTGGGATCCCTGATGTTCTATTGTCTTCATATTCACTAGTCCTAGCCGGTTGATAAACTGACTGAACGGTGAGGAGAGGTGGTACTGGGAATGTGGGCAGAAGACAAATGAGGATACTGGTTACATGGCTGTCCTCTTACACTTATTGTCCACTGCTGAAAGTACATCTGAACCAGCATAGGATGTAGGGTCTGGAGGCAACCTGAAAGATCTGGACAGGCACAGAGAGTGGGACTGCTTATCACTGGGGACTCCTACATTAGACGGTCAGTGGAGCCCCTTAAGCAAATAGTGGGCAGATCGGGAAAAAATGACCAGTGTTCAGCGATGGGTGCACCTTGCTGCATATCAGACTCATGTCAGCCTAAATGACGCTACTTGCATTGGTTTAGTGTCCCTGGAGGTGTCTCACTAAATTGGTGAAGTCGGCTTCTTTCATGTGCAGGATAGATGGAAGAGCCAGTATTTTGCAGCACCGTTCCCAGAGCTGATCACAGTCCTCTGGTTTGGAGCCATTAGTGGAAGGCTTAAAACAGAGGTTCAGGCAATTCTATGAGTCTCCTCCATGTGCATTTCTTGTCCACTGCTACTGACTGAAGAACTGTAGGACACCCTTTAATAGGTCAGGAAGCAGCAACTAGGGACATCAAGAATGTGTGATGTGCACATATGGATTTTTTAGGACAGAGAAAGTGTTCCATAGGCCAAATAAAATACATTCTGATATTAGGCAAGGAAGAATACTATCCCCATTAATTAAAGAGGGCAGTGTTCAACACGGCAGATATTGGGGGACAGAAGACAGGCTGAAACCGGAAGTTAATAGCAGTGAAAATCTAAACTCTGAGTTCAACACTGCTGACGTAGGTGTGTTTGTAGTCATACAAAATACAATAATATCTAGTGAAGTTTGCACACATTCTGAATGAGAAATAATTTGGGTCAAATTAAGTGGTCAAGGCGAATCAACTGTGGTCATCAGATGTTTTTATAGCCCCCTGCCTCCCAAGCAGTTGTAGCAGAGCATTTGAGAGAAACAATGGAGATGACCTCATAAATTACCTGGTCATGTTACACTAGGTGTTATCATTGAGTGAATGTATGAGGATACAAGGATGACTTCGACAAAATTTCTTGGTGTGATGAATAGCAGCTAGCTATAAATGTAGAAAAATCCAAGTTAATGCAGATGAGTAGGGAAAATAAAACGTAATGTTCAGATACACCATTAGTAGTGTCCTGCTTGACACAGTCATATCATTTAAATATCTGGGCATAACGTTGCAAAGTGAAATAAAATGAAACTAGCATGTGAGGATTGTGGCAGGGAAGGCAAATAGTTAACTTCCATTTATTGGGAGAATTCTGGGAAAGTATGGGTCATTTGTAAAGGGGACTGCATATTCTTGAGTACTGCTAGAGTGTTTGAGGTCTACACCAGATTGGATTAAAGAAAGACATTGAAGCAATGATTTGTTATCATTATGTTAGCATTATGGAGATGCTTCAGGAATTCAAATAGAAATCCCTGGAGGAAAGGCAACATTCTTTTTGAGGAACATTTTTGGGAAAATTTAGAGGACCGGCATTTGGAGCTGACTGCAGAACAATTCTATTGCCACCAATGTACATTTTGCATAAGGATCACAAAGATAAGAGTAAAGAAATTAGGGCTCATACATAGTCATATATAAAGGCACTTTGTGAGTGGAACAGGAAAGGAAATGACTAGTAGTGTTAAAGGGTACCCTCCACCATGCAATGTATAGTGGCTTGCAGAGCACGGATGTAGATGTATATTTCAACTTATATGCTATGGACTGGGAACTCAAGTTATTAAAGTACCATTATGGCAGGGAATCAAGTGAAGTTGTTCTAAATGCCTTTCCCAAAAATTACCTTGGGCTACTAATGAGGTAACTGAATCGTGAAGAGCACATCTTTGGCCTGCTGATGACAAACAGACCCGAATTTTTTGACACAGCATAGAACAACAGTGATCATAAGGCCATTACAGCATCCCTGACTAAGACTGTAAATAGGAATAAAAAAATATGTAAGAAGATCTTTCTGGTTACCAAGAATGACAAGAAACATTTCAAATTACCTGAGCAGTCAGCACGAAAATTTCATCTCCACTAGTAACAACACTGAGAATCAATGGACAAAGTTCAAAAGCACTGAACAATATGCTTTAGACAGGTATGTGCCGAGCAACCTTGTGAGGGATGGGAAAGGTCCACTGTGGCCCAACAGCCATATTAGAAAGTTGCTATAAATACAAGGAGAGCTTCACTGCCAATTTAAACATATCTAAGGAATCGCAGACAAACAAACTGAATAAAGCCAAATTAGCATCGGGAACCCCACGTGTGAAGCAATCAGCTAATTCGAAACTAAAATTGAACCTACTGCCTTGACACAAAAAATCCTAAAAAGTTTTGGTCTTACATTAAATTGGTAAACAGATTGATGCCATCAGTCAAGACACTCCGAACATAATAGCATCAAAACAGAGGTTGACAGAGAGGGGGTTGAAATACTGAACACCCTATTCCAAAACTGTTTTATGGACGAAGATCATACTGTGGTTCCTTCCTTCCTCTGAACTGTCACACAAACTGGACCTGATAGATATCAATACCATTCTGCATGATTACATGAAAACTTGTTTCCTCATCTAGCAGTACTGTACCGTAGGTCACAGAAGGGGCAAAATGTTCCTAGTGATTGGAAAAATGTGCAAATCATTCCTGTTTTCAAGAAGGGTCATAGAACAGATGCACAGAACTATAGGTCTAGATCTGGGTGTCAGTCTGTTGTAGAATTTTGAAACATGTTTTATGCTCACCTACCATGAAATTTCTGGAGCTATAGGATCTCCTCTGTACGAATCCAACACATGTTCTACAAATAATGCTTGTATGAAACCCAACTCCCTCTGTTCATCCGTGAGACCTAGAGGGCAGTAGATACCAGTGCTGGGCATACTCCAAGGGAATGTTATAGGATAATCTAGTGGATAATGTCTGGAGCTCTGTGAGGCTTTTCATGGCTATAGCTGCTGCTGGTGATGATGGGTGATGTAAACAGAAAAGTCTTAACTCTAGAAAATTGTAGAAAAATGCAGAAAGACCTGCAAAAGATTGACACTCAGTGTAGGGGTTGTCACTTGATCCGCAACATTAACCAACTGAACATAATTTACACAAATAGGCTGGAAAAGACACTGTGGGATTACACGATTACAGCACAATCACTGCTGGCAGTCACATCCATACAATATCTAGGAATATGTGCACAGAGCAAAAATCTAACAATCACATAAAATTAATTGCAGGTAAGGCAGATGCCATACAGCCATGGAGGAACCCACAGGGAGTGTGGTCCATCCAAAAATGAGGTAGCTCACCAAACCTCTGCTGTACCTATAATACAGTTCATCAATCTTTGATCTATACCAGATAGAACTGATAAGAGGAAAAAGCAAAATCCAAAGAAGAGCAGTGCATTTTGTAACACGTTCATTTGATAAGTGCAGGAGCATCACCAAGTTGCTCATATAAATCCAATGGCAGATGCTAGAAGAAAGGCATCATGGGGTAGTTTACTATTAATATTCCATTTTTAGAAGAATCAAGTATTATATTCCTTTATCCTAAATATACCTCACGAGATGACCATGATCATACAATTGGAGAGATTCAATTTCACATGAAGACTTATGAAAAATTCTTTCTTCCCACGAACCATTCGTGATGAACAGGGTGGGGGGAGTGACAGTGGTACACTAAGCATCTTCTGCCACACACTGTAAGGTGGCTTGTAAAGCATAGATGTGCATGCAGATGTAGAAAATCAGTGATAAATTAAAGCTGCAACCGAGGGAACCAATCTTCATGTTTGGAAGGTGACTGGAGAGGTGCTTTGCAGCATCTGCACAGTACACAAAGCATGCTTTCTGGATTGTATCACTGGCTATTGCTAAACTTTTAAGGTTCCTCATTCCAGAAAGGTTTGGGAAATGGAAAGCTCATTAGTGCATTCTGTTAACATATTTACAATAAATTTCATAAAAACAGACAAAACCACTGTCAGTAATGGTGACAAAATGTGGCTGTATGAATTAGACCTTGGGATTGTCATGCATGGATCTGGAGATACACTTGTACAAAACGAGAATACAACCAGTAATAGGTAAGTGAGCATATCAAAACACACACACACACACACACACACACACACACACACACACACACACACACACACACACGAACAAATTAGGGCCAAAACTATCAGGTTTCACCGCAACAAGCATCATTACAGAGCAGCCAGACAACACGTATCTTGAGAGGTCCCAAATCCATATCCCTTAACATCCATTCTACACACCAGATATGGTCAATAGAAGTTTGCTTCAGGTTTTGAAAAGACAAAATAAACAACTTGTGGGTACTGCCTTTGGGTTTCCTGAAGCAGCTTTGCCTGGATGTAAAGCATTCCTTAACAAGAACACAGGTTAATGCTTAAAATCTCATTATTAATGATCTTTAACATTTTGATTGCTGGCCATGTAAACATCGCCGTCTCTTACAATTCTGACCACTTTTATGGTTTTTCAACCTTTTTCTTTATTATGAAAACCAGCCAATATTTAGCTGTAATGCTAATCTTATATAAAATCCTGAATCTATTTCTGCTAGTTTACCTGTTTCAAGCATCTCCATTTGTTTAACTGTTTTATATACTTTTATAATGAATATTAGATTTTGCAAAACACATTCACCAAAGGCAAAACAATTGAAAACTTTTATATTAAAATCACGATATTATTATTATTATTATTATACAAATTTGGCCGTTAAAGACCGTGAAAACAGTTATTTCTTGCACTTCTGGGAAGTCTTCTTTCTCTCAGTCCACACTTCTTTCATTCTTGCGCTGAAGGCGGCTTTTCTCTCTTCAGACCATTTAGTTCCACAAGTCGTCTTAATTTTCACACCGAGACCCGTGAATGAATTCAGTTTTTTTCTAAAATGGTTTCTGTTAAATATTGTTTCCTGATCTATGTCCATTTCTTTTAGATACCTTTCTGTGTTGATAAACCATAAATTTTTATTTTTTAGATTTGCGATGTACGAAAATATTTGTTTTGTAAGCCTATTCGGGTTCATCCTCATGATGTAAGCATAAAAGGAGCATCTTCTTTTTCTAATTTCGTCTGTAATTTTGCTGCACTTCATATACACTTCTTTGTTGCTTTTTAGTCTGTATACAGGCTTGCCTTGATCATCTGTTATTTTCCTGTGTCCAAGAATTGTCCTCACAATTCTTCTTTCATGATTTTCTATCTGTTCTGCATATGTAAAATTTGCCAGTGTTTCTGATGCATATAGTATCTGCGGTCTAATGACAGTCTGGTAGTGTGAGTTTAATGTTTTTGGATATACATTTTTTTGAATACATTTGTCTGCAGTAGTGAGTTGCTGTCTCTAGTTTTTGTATTCTAGCCCTGCAGGCTGGATGACCTTTTGCCACAGGCTGAATTAGTTCACCAAGATATTTAAAATGTTTAGATACCTGTATTTTCCCGTATTTCGTAGTTATTTTCTTTGGTGGATTTTTGATATTTGTAACGATTTCTGTCTTTTCAAATGAAATTTGCAAGCCTGCTTTTTCAGCAGTTTCTTTAAGTAATTCTATTTGTTTTATTGTGTCTTTCTGTGTGTAAGCTAAACAGGCGAGATCGTCAGCGAAGGCAAAACAGTTGGTTTCAATGGCTTTGTAGCACTTCCCTCCAATTTGGACTTTCTCAACTCCATGTTTTTGCGTGAGTTTTCTCCATTCTGCTATGACTTTATCCAGAACACAGTTGAAGAGTACCGGGGACAGCGCATCTCCTTGTCTGACGCTGGTTTTGACCTCGAAATGCCATGAAATTTCTCCTTGGAATTTAAAATCACAATTATAAACTGTTACAATCTTTTTCATGTAGTATAAGCATCAATCAAATGAAAACAAGATAGATGGAGAAAAATAAGTAAACTGTCGACTATTGGGAAGTAATCACCAGTGCTGTTAATACTTTGATCCTACTGTCAGACAAGTTGTTGAAAAATTTTCGTACTTGCCTACAGAACCACGACTGTACCTTGTCATGCACCTCTTCGTCCAAATCGACAGCCACTAATTTATTTTTCAGGGCTCCAAAAATATGGAAATCTTGTTGGGAGTGTTCGGGACTGTAGGGAGGATGCTTAAGGGCATCTCAGTGAAACTTCTATAGTGCTGTCTAAACTTGGCACCGTGTGGGCTCACTGTAGGAAAGTTGCAATAATATTTTCCTTAACTAAAAGGACCCCCCACTCACTGACTTTCTGGAAATGGCGCCACAATTAACAAACAACAGTATGAGGAAACTTCACAAAAAATGAATTGCACCATCAAGACCTAATGCCCAGGAAGGTTGACAGACAGCATCATTCTGTTGCAGGATAATTCCCACCAATATGTTGCCAAGGTTGTTTCAAATATGCTGCCCATGTTTCACAAAGAAGCACTTCCACATCATCCATAGAGTCCTGATCTCTCTCCATGGGATTTCCAGGTTTTGGAGTTCTTAAGAAACACATTAATGGACATTGATTTGCTTCAGACAAACACGCTCAGGCCTGTGTACAATCATGGCTCTACAGGCAGCTGCTATTATTTTTTCATGAAGGCACTGACTGTCTTGTCTCACAGTCGCATAAATGGTTTAACAGTTATTGCAATTCCTTTTGAAATTATAGTTTACTTATTTTTTCTTCCAATTCTCACTTTTATTTGGCTGACCTTCACACAATTTTTTTGACTGATACACCTTTAAATGAGGCACATTGCATATGACAATTTTGCACTCATTGCACTTGTGTGTTGTGTCTCTCTTACAGTCTTTCCAGTTTGCTTTTCTCTCGTCTGACAAGGAGATAGCACCTATTAGTCATCACTGATTTTGTCCAAATTTATGATACATGCAGGGCTTGGCCAGAAATGAAAATGACAGAAATGGAAGCTGCAGACAGCCAAGCATTCAGAAAAAAACATTTTTGACACAGGTTGGGTGACGTATAATATTTTTATGTTATCATACTTTCCAAGCACTGGCTGGCCAGTGGAAATAATGCAGAGTGATACTCCAAGGGTCACGGACTCAAATCCATATCTGGAAGAACTTCAGTTTTTTTTATATTACTTACAATGCAAGTAAACTGAAATAATGCTCAATACATTGCATTTATTAATATTTTCATAAAAAGCATGAAAAATATAGGCAGTGGAAAATTTGGAATTGCAAATAAATTTTCAGGAAGGGATTGTAAGGCATACATGAGACCTTAACATTTAAATTAGATAATTTTATTATTTTAAATTATTGATTTATACATGTTGGAGTGACATTCATTTTCGAAACAAGGGACGCAGTAATTATCTCAGCATCTTGTACACATTATGAATACTGTATTTTTGCAATTGCATGGTTACTGTGAAGTTTCTACAGAAAAATGAGGTTGATTTACATTCATAAAAAGTTCTCTCTAATCACATAGTTGGCTGTGAACCAACCATAAAGCATCATTTTGCCAAATATTGGTAAAGACAGCTTGTGATGTACAATGGAATGTATTTTGATGCGGTCTTCTCAGCATGCGACATTTTTCTCTTGATGTGGTAAGAGCAGTTTTGAAGCTATTTGATCAAATTCTTTACCTGGCGACACAACCTCACACAAGTGAGCTGCATTTGGGGTAATCACTTTAATACTGCACAATGCCAATCTTTCAGCTTGAAAAATCTTGTCATACATTTGTGAATTTGTTTGTCTCCCATGAGTCAACTAACAGAAGACAATTGTTCTCCTGCACAAAAGGCTTTATTTTCAAGCCAACTCTAATTTTCCCTTGCCTTTTTATGTTTTTCATGAAAATATTAATAAAACAGTATACTGAGCATTATTTCAGTTTTTTGGAGTGCAAGTGAAACAAAAATTAAAAATAATGAAGTTCCACAAAGAAATCGGAGTGCCGTTTTGTACTCACTCTATCACTTTTATTTTTGGGCAAGACTCTCATACCAGTTTTGGTGGAAATCTGATGATGAGTAGGCAATGGTCCCCTGCTAAGTGTACTTTGCACATCCATTGGATTCTTGTTTAACCTGGCGAAGGTGGAATTTTTCCCAGAAAATATTTTTTGGTATATGGCCTGATCAGTTGGTTCCCTGCACATTGGCATTCCTGCATACAATTCCTTCATAAGCACACTACCTTACTTTCAATTTTATTAGCTTCCTCCAGCATTTCACTGTTATGCACCCAAACTCTGATCAGACCGATCAATATTATTTTTTTTGTTGGTGTATTCCATAACACAAGCAGGTTTCATTTTTTGTTTACCTCTTGTGTCTTCATAAATTATTTCTGCTTGGTGTCTGATACTTGGCATGCATATTTATTTCCCCAGCATACAGCCAGAAGGTTCCCATTGCTCATTAACACCTGTTCCATTTTTTGTATGCTGCATGACTTCAAAGTCAGAGGCATTCCCTTAATCTTCAATATGGTTTCATCAACAAGACCTGTCTTCTCCTTTCATATCTCTCTTGCAAGAGTAGTGCTTGTGTAGAACCTACTGAACAATAATATACACCGTTAGCTTTGCTAAGGCACCAGGTAGTCTTTCGCACAATGCCAATGTCAAAATTCCAGAAAACCAGAATTTGACTGGTATCACATAATGTTTCGTGTCGTATTTGCTTGGTTTTGTGGCATATACAGCTTGAAAATTTCTGCACTTATAGTTACACATGCCTTCATCAATCAGTCTTTGAGAAGCAGATATGCCTGTTAAAACCATTAATGAACATTTTCAACTAGAGAACAGCCCTTGCATAACAGATGATACCCTGCTTCATCTCACTTTTCTCACTTTCCCAATGAATTGGCATTCACGTGGAAGTTTCACCAGATCTAGAGGAAAATATTTCTGTTCAATAAATTTGAATAGTGATGACAAAGAGACAAGAATCCTGACTCCAATGCTCCTGTACAAGGGACTTTTTGTTGATGCTGGTGTGGAAAATTATAGACCAGAACTTTTTACTTCTACATGAGTGACCTCTTCCAACCACACATTCTACATTATGTAGGAGTGAATTGACCACTACCTGTCAGTTTCTATGTATCATGTAAAAATTGGTATATACTTCGAAATGAGTGAGACGGTCACTGTCCACAAAATGGAGAGGGGAATTTCACACAAATCTGAGACAGCATCAGCCCCACCAAAAATTTATGTACTTTGAAAGGAGTCTGCATCCACCCATCCATCCTTCTTCAGAATCAGTATGATTTGTTGTTGTCTTGGCCTACTTTCAGTGTTGTCATGACTCATATTTTGTGGTTCTACATTCACCACATTCTTCACTCACTCACTGAACGTACAACATAAAAATATGAGTCATGGTACAGAGAATTTAAAAAAAGCAATTGTGTCACTCAACTTTAAAAAAATCAAAATGAGAAATACTTTAAGTCTGACGTATTTCTTCCAGCATAAAATCAGGATCATATTAATTATCAATATCACCATTCTCAGTGTTCTTGTCAATGAAATCTTTCTCCAATTAATGCACAACTTCATAGTCTGCAAGAAAAATTTAAGCCACATCTTATTTCTTTCTGTACCGAATAAACAGCTGCTGTCCTCCAGAAGCTTGATTGCACACAACAAATGCAATCTACCAGTTGCTTTAGACCCTCACAACACAATGATGACAAACCAAGCACATCAATATAAATGATTTCATATTTGAAAGTGTGAGAAATCGAACCCTGCCAAATGACAGGCTAAGCAGTCTACTGAAATTTTTGTGTCCGTCAACTGACGGGATTGTCAATCAGAGCATTAAGAGACTGGGCACAAGCTTGTATTACCCAGGATGGGGGAAAAATAGATTAAGTCATTCCAGGTAATCACCTCATTCTTGAGCAAGCTTCTGAGGGAGGCATATCAAAGTCTTCACGAAGAGGCCTAAAATGCTACATGGGAAGAAAATAATCAAGAGTACTTCAAGAAAAAGTAAAGAAGCATTTTCAAAGAAGCAGAAATTTATTTTTGGCAAAACTGCCTAAGCTGCTGCTGATGCTGCAGAATCACTGTAACCTTAATTTCAGTGTAACTAATAAACTATTCCACTGCTAGCTGTATCACATTAGCATGTATTTTAAGGGTCACTTAACTCTTGCATTTTAAACAACTCCACTCTCAACGACTGCATAACGCCCTCAGAAAAGAAATATAAAGCCTGAATTGTAGGAGTGCCGAACAGATGAGACTGTAATTCACTGAACAATTACATAAACTTTTCACATGCATTTCAGCAAAAGCATTACTAACTAAGAAGACACTAGAATTACTGATTTTTGAATATTCATTATACAACAGGCAAAATACTAATTAAACAAACTAGCACTTTAAATGTAATACAAACAAGAAGCAATGCAATGCAAAAACTATGTCATGCACAGGTTCAAATACGTTAAAGTTACTGAATCACTAAACGAAATGAGGAAAGATATACATAAAAGTGATTGAAGTCTACAACAATCTGTAATACTCCTGCTTAAGTAATCGAATTTTGAAATTCAAACCTGTGTTAAATGTACTTGATGTCTTGTGCTGTGCTGCTAATTAAATGTTATGGGGCTGCCATCAGTAATCATTTAAGAAGCTCAAATGTAACATGCCAAAGCACACACTAAAACCCCCAAGCCGACACTACTTTAAACTCAAACAACATGTTCCACAATTGCCTCCTTCTGACGAAACACAAAATTATTTGCACATTCACTGGTGTATTAAACAGAATTTACAGGTCGATATCAATATACATGTCAATAGTTGTGAGCAAATAACTAAAACTGAAGGAAAATTAATATATCTATAATGATATTTTGTGCTTATCATGGTTAATTCTGTCATTTCTTATGTCCAACTGGACTGCAATCAGTGTATGCTTCACTCTGAATATTAACTGCGCAGTCCAAATCAGCAAATGTCTTATAAATGATTCAGATTGCAACCAATATGTCATGAACATTCACACACAAAGATAATGTTAGTGAGACGTAACGGGTTTCTTACTGCAGTGACACTAATTTGCTCACCCTCCTCTCTTTCTTCACATCTCTTCTTTTGTGTACCTTTTCCTTTTTTTATTCATTCCAGACCATGATGTGTCATGTATTCAACCTTTTTGAAAGAACTGATTAATTCATAATTTAATAACGCTCTGAAGTGCAAAAATATTCACATTTGCTTCACTGTTGTGGGCAGCTAACAATTCAATCCATGTTCTTAAGCCCATAATAAATGTGGCACAGTTGTTGCTGTAATTGTATAAAAATTGAATTTTGACTTATTCTCTACTGTTCATGCCCAATTCCTACATGTTAAACAAATATTTCTGTCCAAGTAGTATTTGCATCATCTCTAACAATGACTCTGCTCTCAGTTTAACGAAAAAAATTGCTTTTTACCAATAAAGTGCTCATATTTTGGATCACAGTCTCTTTCTTACATAAATATCTCCCCCTTTCTCATAAAAATCTCTCGACGGTAGGAAAATAATTTAAATTTTCCATTTACAATATCTATTAATACTTAAACAATGAATTACGATTGAAGTAACTAAAACAAGTGACATGATTGTGGAAAGCTAATGACTGATGCCAACACGAAGTAGTTAAGCTAGTATGCATAGAAGAAGTGTTTTCTG
Source organism: Schistocerca piceifrons (assembly GCF_021461385.2). NCBI lineage: Eukaryota > Metazoa > Arthropoda > Insecta > Orthoptera > Acrididae > Schistocerca > Schistocerca piceifrons. Next base: position 725,285,718 of record NC_060149.1, read on the forward strand.
ACAATACATTCTTGCATCAGTGATAGGCAGCAAATGTTTATTTTCTTGCTTACTGCTACCTCACTTTTACCCAAGGCTTTAATCATAGGACCATCAATCACGTGCAAAAATTGCCTGTCCTTTTTTTCTTTTATTAAAAATAATATCAAATATTCCATGTTATGGGTGTTATAAAGTACTACACTGTATATTAATCAGGCAAAAAATTAAAAATTACAAATAAATACAAGTTGTATGCTCAAGGGCATATTTTGACCTGGGTTGGTACTACCTGTGTAAAAATTTCATTTGGCAATCTTTAATGCAAGTTTTACTTTGCACTGTTGATAGTCCAATTTTGAGTTTCACTTTGATTGTTGATTTATAGCAGTTTGTCACAGTGTAGCATGTGAAGTGAAGTGAGGAAGATTTTCTTAATGATTGTGAAGGCTCGAATGAGGCAGAAATTCTAGCTTAACTTTTGGTGGGTGATGAATTATTAGATTTCAATGATTTTGAATCTGATCACGCAGAAGCTGAAAAGGATTCAAATGATGATGAAACTGAGGACAAAGAAGAAACAAACCACACAGATAATGCTCCAAATAAATGTGTTACAAGTTCTGGTAGAGTGTCTTGCAGAAGCTCCAGGGCAACATAAAAGGGATCTTGCCAATGTAGTCCGTGAACCTCAGGGAATAACTACTATTGGGAAAATAACCGATGTATGTGAGTCATTGAAGAAATTTTACACTCCAGAAATTGTTTGGAAAACTGTTGACCATAGAATTGAAGAAGTTGAAAGAAAAACTATCTTCTGCTAATTTTGAAATACATGAGTTGATGATAATTTTAATTTTAATGTGAGTTTACCAAAGCACCAATATTTCATTATCTCAGCTGTAGTCAAATTTATTGGGAAGAGCCAGGTATAAAGCAAATATGAATAAGACAAGAGATTATCAACTAATGAAAATTATTTGTTTTGTCGATAAGGGCACCAGGCATAAAGATGTGTACGTGACAAATTTGCACTGCGTAAGTACTTTAAGAACTGAATAGAATATTCCTGAAGTACTTCAGAAGTGAACATCACAATAAAACTGATGAAATGCTATGTCTTGTCACATGTTGTCCTCCATTTAAAGTTTTTTTGACACATGCCAGGGTCATATGGTACATTTGTTACAATTCTCAGTAGTGCAACTGAACAATACACAATAAAAATGGAAGTATATGCTGCAAAAGACACTAGACCTGCCTTTCAATGAGGTCCCTTTGAGATTGTGAAGGGGCTGGTGGAGCCAATACAGAATACAGGTTACTACGTAACAACTGACTGCTTCTACACTTCTGTGGAATTGGGAGACACACTGAATGCAAATTACAAATTGGGTCACTCAAATTCAACAGAAAACTCATACTGCAAGAACCTAAGATGTAGCAGGCACAGAACTGTATTATTCTAAGTTTTCACTCACAAATCCATCGACTAAGAAGCCTCTAGTAACAGTTGTCTCTTACATTACAAAGGAAAAAATGAAGAGAAATCTGTTGTTGCCTACACAACATTGTGATGCAGGAGTACAAGTTGATGCTCCAAAAAAGATACTCACATAAACCTATATTACAATTCCATTAGAGAAGGAGTGGATGCCGGACATACCCTACAAAAAGAGGTACGAGGTGATAGCCACTATCAATGTTCTAGAGCCTACTTTATATATAGCCACAATAAACTCTTACACAGTGTTCCAGAAGAGAGTGCCTACGTGGAATAAAGGGAAAACAAGTGCCAGAAAATTGTATTGCATGAATTAACCCTTGAACTTTTGAAGCCATATGCAGAAGAGCAATCCAAGGACTTGGAAGGACTCCAACTGCCTATTATTTAAAATACATCCTTCAAAAGAAACTATAGATAATCAAAATTACTCCAAATGAAGAACCAACTAGAAAATCAAGATGCTACATATGTTTGAAGAATATAACTAACCAGAGATACCACAAAACCAAGTTAAAGTGTGGAAGCTGTGGTCACCATCTGCGCAAGTCTTGCAGAACCAACCCTTTTGAGTGCAGGGGGTAAATGTCATCTGTAAATGACAGTATTATCTCCAATTGAAGAGTGTTTGTTGAAAGTTTTCAATATACTGTAATCTATATCTGAGCAAGTGTTTTTATTTCTGTTTTGGAAGTTTTTGTCAAGGACGAAAACGGATTATCCTGTTATTAGATCGAAGACTGTGTACAAATTTTGGACAGCCTGTATATTCAAGTACGGACTTAATATTACTAGTTTGCCCAAACTTTCATTGTCCAAGTTTTGAGCACTGCTGCCTGTTATATTTCACGAAGAAAAGTAGTATATTTACTTAAACACTTATGGTGGTCTCTACATGTTCCAAACATTACGTTTTTAATTATAATGACACTGAGTACTTTTGAACTGATCTCACACTGGAATCACAATCCCTTAAAATAAATATATATTACAACATTTGTAGCCTTTTTTCCCCTTGCGTGGTGCTGCACATAACCTAAAACAACACTGTGTCCCTTCTGTTAAGCCACACCGTTGGTTGCCTCACTTCATGGTCACTGGGAGTGGTTACTCCTGCAAGCCTGATGATCTGCAACTCATTTGTTGTGGCAACCAAGTGTGTAACTAACCATACTTCCTTTGACATCTACTGGCTGCTGTCACGTTGGTTGCTGGCAAAAATTTGACAATATGTAATAGGCCAAAGGAACCTAAATTACTTGCATTAGCAACTAGCTTTATTATTTTTAATTTACTGCACGGCACTACCCAACTTTTTATCTGCACAATTCCCTAAAAAATTACACACTCAAATATTCAAATTTGGTCAAAAATTTAACAACTTAGTATTTATACTGTATTTGCTTACTTCACTGAGAGCATCCTCTCCAGGAGACATCACCAATTCTATGAATCCTGAGGTTGACAACAACCCCTGCAGTCCACTGCATTCAATATCAATTCAGAAGTTGAAATTTGTTTTACATGGTTAAACAGCTGTACAATAATGTGTGTTGTCGCAAAGGCAAAGGGTGCAACACCCAGCTGGGAAACACTGAGCACACAAATACCTCCTGCTGATCTTGCAGGCCAGAATAGGAATGAGAGAAGTTTGAGACTACACAAAAATGTGTTAACATAGATTCAAAAAGCAGGAAAGACAAATATCCTATACTTGAGATGATAATCAATGAAAAAATGTTAAATTTTTGGAGGCAATGCTAGAAACATATTCTAACACTAAAGAAGAGAATAAATATAAAGTGTATAACTGGATGACAAAAACTGCAACAATGGTAAGTCCAATAATTGATTACACATGCAAATGACAAAGCGTAATAATTATTAAATTAAATAGTTTGTGTGACAACAGAAACCCCACATTACAAGAGCTGAAAGCAAAATAAAGAAAGCAGGCAGATATACCAAGTGTGATATGTAAAGTGGGGAAGTAAGATTTCAGGAATAGATGAAAGAATAAAATTCATTCAAGGGAGTAAATAAGCAAATGGAATTTCAGTAGCTACAGATATAATAAATGAACTGGAAGGCCTACTTAGGCAAGTGGCTGCAATGTGAAATGCTGGCAGAAAAACAGAGCAATATTAAGACTGTAAAACCAGGATTGAAAAAGGAGTTAAGAAAAGAATGTAAACAGGAATCAACTATCAAAAAAAAAAATTAGACTGGGAAGGGACTAGGATGATGAATAGAAATACTGTTGTTACTTTTTCTCCTTACAGAAGCACTATGTTGCTGATCAGTTTTTATTCTCTCAGGTACTCGATAAACTGTATAGACTGAATTTTCACGTGTCTCATTCCTTTAAAATGAATGTTAACTTTCTCACTGACAATGATTACTGATGGCATACTGCATCACATGTAGCCAAAACAGTCATGCAACATAACTTCAGACTCTTTACATCTCAACACAGAAGTGGATGATGTACTATCTGCAAATAATAAGCAGAAATTGATATGTAGTATTTTTTTTCTGAAGAGAGAAATCACAAATATCACATTCTTAGCACAGTACGTGCTCCATATGCAAAGTTTATCATCCTATTAAACAATGAACATAGTGCAACAATCAAAGCACATATTTAAACAAATCCCTAAACAATGTAACAAAATATTGTGAATACTACACCAACAATGTTTCTTTATAGCTTTGAACACATGATGATAAAATGAATGTCTTTTCAATTATTATTACCAATACCGAATCTTAGAAACTGTGCACCAACAACACGATGAGAGCACTACCTATGAATGATGCGAATATATCACTTCAAGTTCACAAAGTTTAAATGAAGTTACATAACAGCAAGAATTCATCATGTTTCGTGCTTTACATTTACCACAATACAAAAGTTGTCAATTGTAAGGAAAAAAAAATAGTGATTTAATGCAATCACTCACTTGGGGAGGAGCTGCTGATGCAGTAAACAGATGGCACATGCCGCTTATCTTTGGATCTCCGGAATCCTTGGTCATAATGGTGCAAGTAAATTAATGATACTGCTTGCTGCAGTCCAACCCACACTGTTCCAAGGGAAGGAAGGGGGTATCCGAGAAAGAGAAAAAGAGAGAGAGAGAGAGAGAGAGAGAGAGAGAGAGAGAGAGAGAGAGAGAGAGATATTTTAAGTGATACACAACAAAGAGCAGCAGGGAAGGGAACAGGAAAAGCACAAGGATGAAATTTGATTGAATGATTATGAAATGTGGACTGTGTATTACTTCCCGTCAACGTTTGTTTAAAATGTTAGTTTTCAGAAGGATAGGACTGCTATTGAGTTTACATGCAGAATACAATTATTAATTATTTGTACCAGAACACAAGTAAATTCATGAAATTAATAGGCAGAAAGAACGCACCAACACAAACCAATAAAGGAGTGCACGGCAGGTAAGGAGCAACTGTGGGACAATTTAAAGTACACTGTGCTTTTCATACAACCACACACTGTGGAGAAGGGAGCATCGGTACAAAGCAATTTGCTGGTATCACTGTCTAATTTGAAACTGTAATGTTAATCAATGCTACTGACTGGTGTAAGAATCTGTCAACTGATTTTGTCTGCATAATAAATGTAAAGGTAAATCTGATATATACTGTAAACAAACTTGGCCCAGTCGGTGAAGTGATCTGCAAAAGATCAAAGTACTGACTACCCACCATTTTAAACAATAATGTATCCCTGTTAGCATACTACAGTCTGAACAAAATGGCACTCCACATGACACCTATGCATTAAACAGCATATCACCCTCTACATTAATTTTAGTATGAAATTTTCTTCTTTGTTTCCTAACCATGTAGCTATGCTTCCTTTTTATGTAAAGAACACATCTGCTCTGACAAACAGGCAACTAAAACATATCCACCCTCATTCATCATGTCCAATTTGAATAATTTTTAAATAAATTTAAGGAAGAATACAAAAGGTTGGCAAAGAAGTCCATTCAGTTTATTATTTTCTGCAAGTTATTTCCAGTATAGTCAGGTTTTTATTCTACTCTACTTTCAAAAACAAAATACTAAAATTGGCTGATACCAGTTCTGTGGAAAAGAAAGGAAATAATAAGAACTATATTTTGCTTTACTGATGAGTGGGGCGAGGCGGGGAAGAGAGAGATACGAGCTACAAAGATATTTGACAACACCCAATGTATGAGAAATGTTTTAACAGAACACTTCAAAACTGGTCAGCCAATTTTTATCCTGCAAATCTTGACAGTAGTAGAAAGTTCATTCAGCTCTTCAGTCAGATGGTTTTGAGTGTTATCACAGAACTTGCCAAAAAACAATAGAGGGGAGGGATATGAAGGTTAAAGATTAACTCTTGTAACACACAATATATTCTATTTAAAGAAAGGTAGGTAGAACCTATATAGTTCCTTAGATGTTTCCAGTTTAATGCACATTGTATGAAGTCTTTTGAAACAATCTGATGATTGCAGGTAGCTGTTTGATTTGCAATAGTATGCTTATGAGTAATTTTACAAAGCAGCACCTAACAAGAAGTTGATTATTTACTGTAAGCAGGCAATCATGCTCATAACAGTATCTTTATTAACTAGCGTGTGCTGCCAGGATCTGAACTGGATGAGAGGACTGCAAATGAACACTAATGTACTAGGAAATTACAAGGAGACAGAATACTGGCCACTACTTACCTTCAGAAGATTAAATTCCAGCACTGCCAATACACATAAAAGTACGAACAAATCTGTTCCCAAGTTTTGGAACTAGGAGGACGGGGAAAGAGGTTTCTGAAAGCTGAGAAGGAGTTAGCTGGCCCTCCTTCCCAACCATGAAAAACATCCCTCTTTCCTCCCCGATTAAGAAAGTAACAGTTTCAAAAACCAGGGACAACTGTTTTCTGCTTTAATCTGTGTCAGCATTACTGAAATTTATACCTCCTGAATCTCCAATTCTCCCCCCCCCCTTTGCCCCCTCCCCTAAACACACACACACACACACACACACACACACACACACACACACACTAATGACTCATGCCAACTGTGTATGTTCTACAAGATTTATCTATTTTGAGAATAAGTTTTTGGCTTACTTTAACTACTATCACTGTTTTAAGTTTTGTGTTAGTTATGACAGTAGAATAAATGCTATATAACAAATTCCAATTAAGTTTTGACAAAATTTGAACCTATAATGCAATTTGGCTCTCATTTTGAAACCCCCCTTTGCATTTCTTTACACTTAGTACACTTTACTGCAACAACAGTTACACTGTCCAAGTGATCTTCATTTCAAACTCATTTCATTTGAAACATTTCCCTCAAAGTTTTCTACCAGCTTGCTAACATGTTCAACAACTGTACTGAGTTATTCCCCAGTTGTCTCTTAAGCAAAAACTAGTTTCAAAAGAAAGAAAAAAAATAAAGTACTGCAGAACATATACAATTTGTGTAAAATATTCTGTCTCCTTGCTACACCAAATTACAATAAAACCACTACTGTCTAAAGACTATCTCAATCACCTTCTTAACAAATACAATGTATGTTACCGTCAGAAGCTCTGGTCTTTGTCCTAGTCAGATATGTCAAGGCAACTGGCAGTATCTTATATGAAGGTGTCTCAAACTCCATTCTCATCCACAGTTTTCGTTTACATTGATAAAAAGATTTCAATTTTAACAGTAGTATTAAATAAAATTTGTTGTTCTGATTGAGAGTGGAATAATTAGTGTTCTCTGGACAATGTTTCAATCTGATTCTTATGAGTAATGTATCCATTTGTAAGATGCTTTTCAATCAGTTTGGCAACTACTAAAATTTCAATTATGTTTTACACAACCACATTTCTCCCTTCAAAAGATGTATGGGGACTTCTAGAAAGGTAATGGAAAGTCTAAAATATGTGAGACTGATTGGGAGAGTTTTTCCAAGAATTTCATAGCAACCAAACTTGCCTAAATTATCAATTGATCATCTATCAGAGCATATATTTAATACATTTACTATGGACCCTCCATAACCCCTAAAAGGTTTCAGACTAATTTTGAAACTCCTATTCTGCTGCAATCCACACTGCACATAGTAGTTCACTGATAGTCACAATATTGTGACCAGATTATGTAATTACATTTTTACATGAAAGTTATCATTTCATTACACATTAAAAACTGAAAAGACTTATTTGCCAAACCAATATTCATTTCAAAAAATTTTTCAAAAAGCCAAGAGCTACTTCAATAGTGGAAGTTAAATGAAAACATAACCACCCATCACAACCTACAGCAATAGGTTGGGACAAGGGTTTAACAACTCCATAAGAGATGAAAAAACACTGGGCTTGCACTCACATCAGAGTCCATGATAAGGACTGGTCCCGATGGTGAAACATAATATACATCTAAGGACTTTCTTAAGCTGCTGTGCAAGGAGCTGCAGGTAAAATACAAGAAGCATAACAAAAAACAGAAAAGGTATGATTGATGAGTTAACAATTAACAACAGGAATGCATAACACTGTAATAAGCACAAGTAAGGGAAAGATAAGGGTGACGTGGCTAAAAAAAGAATCAGTAAATGTTATCAGAGACAGTCAAGAATAGGATATACAGTAATTGAGTGTGAGTGTGAGTGTGTGTGTGAGTGTGTGTGTGTGTGTGTGTGTGTGTAGAAGTGTTGGGGCAGGAGCCCAGACAGAGTTCAAGGAAGGGGAGATAAAGATTAGGATGGAGAAGAAAGATCTGATTGGTATAAGAAGGAAATGTGTATATTTGTGGGTGGGGATGGGGCAGCACAGCTGTGCTGTTTCATTATTTATGCAGTATGTGTTTCAATTTAACCTTCTTTGTTCCAGCATCCTTCACCAAACATTCTTCAATGCCTACAAAATTTAATAAATATTGCTTTAAACATTAGTTTAATGTTAAAGTTACCACACAAATAATTTCTTAATGATAACTAAAGCTAATATATGGCCCTTTTTGTTAGAGAAAAAACTGCCTTCTCAATATTGGAAATATGAAGCAAGAGTTCCTATTTCATCACCTTTCATTTTAATACTAAATTGCATGGCACCTTATATATGATCGTAGAAATAATATAAATTAATGGCAACATTCAAGTTCACATTAACACATTTTTGAACAAAAAAAGAAAGCAGGACACAAAATCACTACAAGATTTTCAATGAAAATATATTCAAATACACAAGGTGTCCACTACTACTCTACACTTATTAGTATACTTTTCATACATAAAAATTATCCAAATCTCTTTCTACTATGCTACAGTTATCACTCATAGAATGAAATAATGATGTCTTAGATATCAACCTTCCACTATAGTTCAGTTTTATCCATCACTCAATGAAAGTGACATCCAGTTGTAAGTCCGCAATTTCACAATTTATGAGAATAATTCTGCTCAACCACACTGGAAAACGTCAATCCTCTTAAAATTCTTTTAAGAGGATAACATTATAAATGTGATGGAGATGAATTATTCTTTTAAACTGTTTTTACCAGAGATTTTATTGTGAGATTTTGACATTGAGCTGTTTGTCATTATGCTGAACAGTTCACTTACACCTAATAATTATACACAGTATAAACACTGTAAGCAAATGTATTCAGTAAAGACAATACCCTACAGAGAAAGCTTATGACAGGAAAGTGTCTTACGCGAATTATTTAATGCCTCATACCCAGAGAACAAGTGATGTATTGATGTCTGAATTTCAGAAAACTACAACTCGTATCCTACATGCTGAATTTATGTATTTTGCACACACTCCATTAGGCCAACTGAAGTTTTACTCTAAAGAGTGTGCAACCTGTGGGCTCACAAAGATTGCCAACATAGCTCAAAGTATCTGGACATATGAAAATGATTACATTGCTTTAACAAGAGTTTTTACTAAGTCACATGCATAATTAGCACACATCCCTCCGAGAAGTTCAGGGAAGAAAAACTTTCACATACATCAACCAGAGATGTTATGTCACAGGAGACCTAGTTTCCACCCGAATGGCTAAAGGAAGTGAAACAATATCATTCAAAATTATTATTTCAAAAACTTTCAAGTATTTTCAGAAGGTCCCAATTTCCAGGTGGTGCTTAGGCAGGGAACCTGATAGCATGGCTTAAATTTTATGAAAATTAGTTTATAAAACAGAATTCTGCAGAACTGTATTTTGACACAAGCATGACCATGTCTTTTTGGTTGCTTCCTTTGCTCATTTCAGCGGACGCAAGATCTCCCATTTTGTAACAGAAAGAAAAAACAAATGGCAGTTGCAGACTGAGGCTTGTAAGAACCAACAAAAAAAGTGCATCTCCTGTGGCTGACAGCAACAGATGAAATTTTTACTTCTGTTATTTTTGTGCCTCATAAAAAATTCTTTAAAATAAAGATGTGCAGCTACGAAACTCCCAGCTGGTGGAATATACAAACAAGATATGGAAGAAGTTATACATTAACCAAAATGCAAAAAGAATAAAAGTATTCTAAAATTAATGACAAAAAATGGATACACAGCAGTAGTTACAATGAAAGTGTTGACAGTGCACATCAGCAGCATAAATATTTCAAATTAATTATTTAACTGAGGGACAATGACATTAGTTCCAACTTCGATGAAAGAAATTTTCACTAATTGCAAAATCCTCATGTATAAGGTTTTTGGACATCACAATATCAAGTCAGTTTCAATTCACTTTTGACAGTCATAAAATTTCTCTAAGAAGAAAATGGAGATTTTCTGTTAAGCATGAAGGAATAAAATGATAAGTGTTTTATTTTTCAGAATGAAACAACAGATGTGCAGGAAGAATACTAATCTGGTAAGTAGTAGGAAGGGTAATTGCTAAAGGTAGAGTATGAAACTATTAGAAAATTCATTCTGACAAATATAACAAAACTAACAGACTTTTGGCTTAACAGAATTAAACTTTGAGGTTTCCTTAAGAAAGCTGTACAGATTTTTCCTGTAGACAACACCAAATGGAACACTAAAAAAGCATTTCTCCCCTTTCCAGTTTACATATTTAGTCCATGAATAAGAAAGAAGGTGAAAATTAATCAAGCCAACAACATGCATAAAATTAAAGAAGAGCATTCCTACCTATAATCAGATAATGGCTGAGTTGCTTACCCAGTCCCATTAGGTTGGGTGCTGTCTGACTTGCATCTATCGTGGCAACTTCTCCCAAACCATTCACTGCTATTCCATTCACCATATTCACTGCTAGAAAGGAAGGAATTATGAAAAAGTGTCATGTGGTTCACGAGTACTTTAAAGTAAAAAGTATACAATCATTTCAAAATTGTAACACAAAAAACAAATGCAAATATGTTAGATTAAACACAACCAGCAATTTTTGAATATTGTCTCACTAGGATTGTGTTCCAAGACTGGCCACTATACAAACATGTGAAAACTATAATTTTCCAGTACTGAGAAAGGGAGGTGTTTGTTGGGGGGTAGGTGTTTGTTGGGGGGGGGGGAGGTGTTTGTTGGGGGGGGGGGGAGGTGTTTGTTGGGGGGGGGGAGGTGTTTGTTGGGGGGGGAGGTGTTTGTTGGGGGGGGAGGTGTTTGTTGGGGGGGGGGAGGTGTTTGTTGGGGGGGAGGTGTTTGTTGGGGGGGGAGGTGTTTGTTGGGGGGGGGGAGGTGTTTGTTGGGGGGGGGGAGGTGTTTGTTGGGGGGGAGGTGTTTGTTGGGGGGGGAGGTGTTTGTTGGGGGGGGGAGGTGTTTGTTGGCGGGGGGGAGGTGTTTGTTGGGGGGGGGAGGTGTTTGTTGGGGGGGAGGTGTTTGTTGGGGGGGGAGGTGTTTGTTGGGGGGGGAGGTGTTTGTTGGGGGGGGAGGTGTTTGTTGGGGGGGGAGGTGTTTGTTGGGGGGGGAGGTGTTTGTTGGGGGGGGGAGGTGTTTGTTGGGGGGGGGAGGTGTTTGTTGGGGGGGGGAGGTGTTTGTTGGGGGGGGGGAGGTGTTTGTTGGGGGGGGAGGGTGTTTGTTGGGGGGGGGGAGGTGTTTGTTGGGGGGGGAGGTGTTTGTTGGGGGGGAGGTGTTTGTTGGGGGGGAGGTGTTTGTTGGGGGGGGAGGTGTTTGTTGGGGGGGGGAGGTGTTTGTTGGGGGGGGAGGTGTTTGTTGGGGGGGGAGGTGTTTGTTGGGGGGGGAGGTGTTTGTTGGGGGGGGAGGTGTTTGTTGGGGGGGGGAGGTGTTTGTTGGGGGGGGGAGGTGTTTGTTGGGGGGGGGAGGTGTTTGTTGGGGGGGGAGGTGTTTGTTGGGGGGGGGGAGTGTTTGTTGGGGGGGGAGGTGTTTGTTGGGGGGGAGGTGTTTGTTGGGGGGGGGAGTGTTTGTGGGGGGAGGTGTTTGTTGGGGGGGAGGTGTTTGTTGGGGGGAGGTGTTTGTTGGGGGGGAGGTGTTTGTTGGGGGGGAGGTGTTTGTTGGGGGGAGGTGTTTGTTGGGGGGGAGGTGTTGTTGGGGGGGGAGGTGTTTGTGGGGGGGGAGGTGTTTGTTGGGGGGGGAGGTGTTTGTTGGGGGGGGGGAGGTGTTTGTTGGGGGGGGAGGTGTTTGTTGGGGGGGGGAGGTGTTTGTTGGGGGGGGGGAGGTGTTTGTTGGGGGGGGGAGGTGTTTGTTGGGGGGGAGGTGTTTGTTGGGGGGAGGTGTTTGTGGGGAGGAGCAAGCAGTGTGGGGTGGAAGAGTATCAGATCAATTTTAATCAATATCTGTTGTATTACAACTCACATACGGAGTAAGGAAAAAATGACTGCCTATATGCCTCTCTCGTACCTTATTCTCGCAGTCTAGGGTCTTGTACAAGGGGTGTTTGAAAAGTCCATGCAAAGTCCGAGAGATGGCACACCGGCGCATATCTAGGTCATGTTTAGTTAGTAGCATCTTTAGAAGGAACACACACCAAGTTTCAGCCATATTGGTCTATTCTTTGTGTTTGGCATTCGTGTGAATCAAGGAAGTCGACTGATTGTCAAAAAATGGATGAAGAAGAATTTCGTGTGGTGATTAAACATTACTTTACGAAAGGCAAAATGCCTCAAGAGACTAAAGAGAGCTTGATAAACAATTACAGTGACTCTGCACCTTCAATTAGAACAGTTTATAAGTGGTTTCAAAATTTTCGGAGTGGCCATATGGACACAAGGGATGCTGAACGTTCTGGATGCCCTGTGGAGATAACGACTCCAGAAATCATTGATAAAATACATGATATGGTGACGAATGACAGAAGAGTTAAGGTGCGTGAGATTGCTAGTGCTGTGGGCACCTCGAAGAACGGGTACATAATATTTTGCATAAACATTTGGACATGAGGAAGCTATCCGCAAGATGGGTTCAACAATTGCTCATACTTGGCTAAAAATTGAATCACATGAAGTGTTGCAAGGATTGTTTGCAGCTGTTCAGGAAGAATCCGCAGGACTAAGTGTTGTTTTGTCACTGTGGATGAAACGTGAGTACATTACTATACTCCTGAGACCAAAAAACAATCTAAGCAATGGGTTACCAAGGGAGAATCCTCACCTAAGAAGGTGAAGAGCAGTCCTTCAGCTGGAAAGGCTAAGGTGACTGTCTTTCGGGAATCGCAAGAGATAATCCTCATCAACAATTAGACCGTTTGGAAACCGAGCTGCAAGAAAAACGACGGCAATTGGACCGCAAAAAAGTGATTTTTCATCACGACAATGCACCAGCCCACACCTCAGCAGTTGTGGTCGGAAAATTAATGGAAATAGGATTCCAACTCGTTTCACATCCCCCCCCCCCCCCCCCCATTCACCAGACTTGCCTCCCTTGGACTACTATTTGTTCCCAATTTGAAGAAATGGCTGGCGGGGCAAAGATTTTATTCAAATGAGGAGGTGATTGCAGCAACTAATAGCTATTTTGCAGACTTGGGCAATTTCTATTATTAGGAAGGGATCAACAAATTAGAACAGCATTGGATGAAGTGTGTAAGTCTAAAAGGAGACTGTCGAAAAATAAGTTTTCCCCAAACATGTAAGTAGTTTTTATTTTTGGACAGACTTTTCAAATGCCCATCGTATGTTATTTCCTTTACAGGTGCAACATTTTCCGAGAACCCTCACACACACACACACACACACACACACACACACACACACACACACACACACACACTCTTCCATTCATCTTCACCACTACTGATTTTCACATGTCCATCAAATTTTACATTTCTTAGTACTATCTGTAAATATTTAAACAGTGTGACATGCTATAGGTGCTCATTACTAATTTCATAATCACAGACTGTTAGGTTCATTCTCTGAACCGAGCACTGCATTTTGTCGTATAATCATTTTGTATGTCCAGGAGCACCAAAATCAAGTTCATTCAACAATTCTCCGACAAACTGAGCTATCCGGCCATGACTCTCAACCTTCCCTAATAGCCTCTACTCTACTTTCCAAACTCTCCCACATACTTAAGCAGGAACTAATGGTCTTTGAAGAAAAGATAACATGAGCATTAGCCTGGCAAAACAACAGTGATAAAATAATGTGTAAACAATTTCACCAGTGCATACTGCAGTGCTCATGTTTGTATATCAATATGAATATGGCCTTTGCCTTATTGGATTCTTCTCAGAAATACAGTGTGGAATATCGCATGTCCTCTAATCTAGTGTGATCTGACACAAAACATTTACAGCATATTTTTACTACTGCACTAAATTCACCCCAACAGAAACCAAAACCTTTGATTTATTCACTGTTACCATCCTTTAACGTACTGTATCATTGGAAATATTCTTGGATTGTGGGACATGTTATCCACGAATGCCTGGATTATGTAACACTATTTTTAGAGAATTTCGAAAATACTGCCTGTTTTGGAACCATCCCACCTCATAACCAACAGCTTCTGGTCACTTCATTAACCTACCCTAAATCACTTTCATCACGAATCCTTAACTATTCAATTGACATTAATCAAATACGAATAAGTTATAAAATATGACATACCTCAGAAAAGACATTCTGAAGCACAAAAAAGGAAGAATAAGCATTTTTAATTCTACGTAAACGAAACTAGCATACTTTCAGACAACCAAAAAGAGGAAAAAACATATCATAGAATGATATAACTAAAACTATAAAAATGAATTTCAATTATGGGCAGCAGCTAGACAAAACCCTTTCAGATGTTTACAGCATGGTTAAAACTCAAAAATTTTCTTCAGCCAGCATTACTTACCCTGACGTGCTCCCTGTGCATCGATCTGGCTCCAGTATGTTTCACTTGGAGAGGTATGATTGACACCAGGTGGAGGTTGTGCTGCTTGTCCGTGTAACGGAAATAAGGGTTCTTTAAGTCCAGTGTATTAGATGACCTTGTTACCTGTGCCTTCCACACATAGCTCAATTGTTACATCATAACTCTGCCTGTCAAAGAGATTAGAAACTCATCAGCTAATTCTTATCTTTAAAAAGAAGTTTTCTATAGTCTATATGATGGAATCATTATTAAAATATTTACATTAAAGGAGACAAAATACTCAGGAGTGGGATTTTTCCACTTTTAGATGGTTCTATCAACAATAGTTACTTTTTAAGCTTTTATGTTCCTTCTTTGGGGAGGGGGGGGGAGTCGGGGGGGGGGGGGGAGTCAGGGAGGGAGGGAGAGGGAGGGAGAGGGAGGGGGAGGGAGGGGGAGGGAGGGGGAGGGGAGGGAGGGGAGGGAGGGGGAGGGAGGGGGAGGGGGAGGGAGATGGGGGGGAGATGGGGGGAGGGAGATGGGGGGAGGGGAGAGAGAGATGGGGGGAGGGGAAGAGGGGGTGGGAGGGAGAGGGGGGAGGGAGAGGGGGGAGGGAGAGGGGGGAGGGAGAGGGGGGGAGGGAGAGGGGGGAGGGAGAGGGGGGAGGGAGAGGGGGGAGGGAGAGGGGGGAGGGAGAGGGGGGAGGGAGAGGGGGGAGGGAGAGGGGGGAGGGAGAGGGGGGGAGGGAGAGGGGGGGAGGGAGAGGGGGGAGGGAGAGGGGGGAGGGGGAGGAGAGGGAGAGGGAGGGAGAAGCTGTCATCAGGGTAAATGGTGGGCCAACACCATATGGAATTCCAGCATTACCGATGGAGAACACCAAGAACTTGTTTTCAGCCAGGTGTCCGGATACTTTTGATCACATCGTGTACATACTGAGAGGTCAATGTCAGAATTCCCAGACTCTGAACAGGGCTCAAAAGAAGGTTTACGAACTTACACTACACATTGCCCAAACTGTCAATTTCTGGACCAAGAATAAGGGAAAATACAGCCGCATTCCTTTTTTGAACAATATCCTGAATATGGGTTTTCTATGTCAGCTTACCATCTATGATGAACACCTAGGAATTTGGACTGTTGGGACTTGCTAATCATATACCCACATTTTGTGTAATCAAAATGTCAGAACTGTATGTTAGAAACAGTAGAACTAAGTCTCATTGTTATTTAGCATCAATTTACTTTGTACAAGCAATGAACTTATGTCTTTAACTGCATTATTTGACAGATTACCTATGTTGCACTTAACTAGTGTCATTAGCAAACCGAATCATTTTAAAATCACTGCTATCTGTCAATCACAAAGTAAATACAACTGAACGGTATAAAACTAAAATGACTTTTGCTGCTTTTAAAAGCTTAAGATAGATCCTTGCGACAATGGTTAAATTATATCATACAAATGTGCCTTAGTTTCAGACAAGGTATTTTATGGGGCCTCATAACTTTTCAATCACTATAATCACTGGACTGTGGTGAGAAGAAATAATTACTGGACCATGGTGGGAAGAAGAGTGGATATAATGCAAATGGTTACACATTTTAATTTTTATGGGGCAGGCAATAATGCATATATAAAGTAGGTCAGTAATTATTCTTACATATAGTAGCCAGTACAATGCAGTTGGAAAGAAAAACAGGGAAACTCCTTTCACAATGCATGACCAAGGAGGTAAGGGTTGCCGAGGTCACATTTTACTAACAGCCAACCCTCCAAAGTCAATTTTCCACAGAGCAACAAGAGGACTTCACACTTGTGGAGAGATAAATATCTAATGTGTTGCCCAGCTGACAATGGAAATGTCACAGCCATTCTTCGAGCTGCAGATTATCTCAGCAAAGCAGCACTTGTGTTGGATAATTATACATGTAGATGAGCAGAATGTGATCCTGTTCTGTCGTTTACCAGGAAATGGCAGACCTGTTTGTTTTTAAACTACTTCATGATGCCATTAAGAATATTAGGGTCTGATCTCATAGACCTACCACGCTGTAAAGCTTGCCTAAAATTCCTAAATGAGATGTTGCCCTGAGACCCATTATTAGTGCTGTTGGTTTTCCCCACCTACAAATTAGCCTAATATCTTGTTACATCAAGGTGCCCATAATGGTTGTGAACATGTGATGTTCACACTGAAAACTATGATTTTTGTCAAGATAAAAGTAAATCAGTTTAGCTCAATAATATTGAGGGCTAACTGGATGTAGTTTCTGTTAACAAACAGCTCTGTGGCAGGTACGTTAAAACTGTTACCAGACTGCTTTCCTCCTTGAGACTGAAGCTGTTTTGTCACCATCTAATTTTTGCTATGCAGAAAATTTTATGAAATGACAGATGGAATGGCCTTGGGTCCTCCACTATTTCCAGCCATGGTTAACAACTTCTTTATGGAGCATTTTGGAGAGCAGTTGTAAATAAGTCGACACAAGAAGCTACTGTGTCTTACAAAAACCACTTGTATTCTTGGATTTTTGAAGATTATAATAGTTTGCACAATGCAAATAAATGGTAAAGATGGAATACCAGAGATCTTAAATGGTGTTTTTCACAAGTCTCTAGGTTTAAATTCAAATTTGACTAATGACCCTTTTTTGTAATTTTAATATGCTGATACTTGCTTCATATTTTGGATTTCCCCAAAATATCATCCCATATTCAGGATGTGAATGAAAGTAGGCACAATATACACTCTTTAGTGTTTTTTCATTACAGTAGGATTTTGTTAAGCAAAGAAGATAGCAGTTCTTGCTGAATTTTGCAATAAGACATTTCATTTTCACATTCTATTTTATTGTGCTTTGTAATCCTAGGAATTTGGTTTCTGTACTGTTGCCAACTGGCTCATGATTGATGGAGACAAATGGAATGTACATATTACTGTTTAGAGCACTGAAATTTTAGCCAGATAGTTTCCTTTGTTCTAAGCTGACTATTCTGTGCTCAGTTGCAGAGTCATTTTGTGGTCATGTTTACTGATTGCTTTAACTCTTCCTTACTTCTTCTTTTAGTAGAATTTTGGTATCATCTACAAGTGTGATAGTTTTATAAATGTCACCCCACACATTTTCAATGCATCTGGGAAAGTGCCTGCTTAGAGCAAGCAGTCACATCAGTGCAAGTGCTTCAAATCAGATAGAGCACTCTTTGTTAAGATCGGTACAGAAAAATCACCAATACATGCGGAGTTGGAGTTTTTCTAATCCTTCTAATACATCTGTTACTTCATCTTGCATGGCAGTGCTGATGCACATTGACCTATTACATGTGGTTATTTTAGGTTTGTTACTTTATTTTCTTGTGACAATGTTACATTTTTACACAATGCTCTCTTTTCACCAGTGGCTTTTCATAACACCCCATATAGCCTAACTGTTTGTTGAATTTTATATGTATTTACCATTACATATTATTTTTGCTGCTCTCATTACTTTTCTTAGTATTTTTAATATTTTTTATAATATGTTTAATTCACATGAGGAAGTAATCATGTTACACAGTATAGCACAATTATGACTTTTCTTTCCTCTCAGCTGAGCTGTATACTAGCCAGAAGCAGTACTTCAACCAGAGTTTTTAAACATTGCAAAGATATTCACTGAGGCATTTACATTCCAACAGGTTTCGCTATCACAAACCACCAACATCTAGCAGCATAATGACATTCAATGGTTCTTCATAAAGATGATGGAAATTGTATAAAGCTCTGGTGATTTATTTTCCTTTCTTTCTAATGTGATGTGGCAAGACTTATGACACCATTTTATACAAGGATGTTATCATGAGAAACTTTGTTCCCATACTAAAAATTATAAATTTATAACATTTCGATTTTAGCTCTAAAACTGTTACTGCTTTAAATAGCATGATCTGGTTTCTTTTACATTTTACACTTGTCTGTCATGAATCAACTGATTGTCAATACTCCAATACTGACACCAAGGGCATGTTTACACGAAATAGCTAATGATGAATTCAAATGGAACATTAAATCTGCCAAAGTGGAGGTGAAAATGAAAGGAGGTACAAAGGGGGAAACAAAAGCAAAATAAAAAAACCTGTCCTAAAAATATAAATCTGGAATGTTCCTTTGTTCAGTTGTCTACAGACTTCCACTTCTGAAAATGTACATAGGCAAAAGTCCAATATTCAAATTAAATTATAACAGTAGTTTTCAGCATTTTTTTAAATTTACCTTTGATTGGCTAAAAGCAAAACTCGTCCAGTAAGCAGCTGTCCAGCTTTCACAAAAATTGGTGTCTCCAAGAGACATCTAACCTGGTACCAATGTGTGAGAGGCTCTGATGGAGCTGTTGAGAGCCATATTGTTGAATTTTTGCCAATAAATGCAACATCAAACCAGAACGCTAATCCATGAACTGTTCCAGATTCCAACAGGTGAAACTGCAGAGGAATTTCTGTAAGATGAAAATGAATTAATGTGTTTTAATAAACATGTGATCTTAAAAGCTGGAGCTCAAATGTGTGCACTTCTCATAACACAAAAATGTGTACTAGACATAGTGCATAATTACCAAGAATAGCAATTTCCCACCATATTTATCAGTTTATGGATTGAGTATCTTCAATTTGGAAAGCGATTAACACCATTATTCTACTGCAAACAATTCTTCCCCAGAGTAAACACTTTGACGTCACTATAAACCGTAAAGTAAAATACTCTTTCAGACAATCACAAACGGCTTTGCTATTGTTTGAAATTCCAGTCCAATATTTGTAAGTATTATAAAGTAACAACTATGATTGTCCACACAGATGTCACATTAGGCAAAGTACTCTATTTGTGTTTAAATAAAACCATTCATTCAGCAGTTTTCTGTACTTACCTATTCGATGGAGATCTGTTTCACTGGCCTGCTGAAAATCCACAGTATGCCTGACAGACTTTGCCATACAAACACGGACATCAAATGTGTCCACTATGGGTTGCCGGAAATACTCTTTCATTGCAGCATGCCTTAAACTGCTTAAGTCCACTCCATGGAAACACTGCTGATACCTGGCAAAAAAAGGTCACAGTCAACTCTCTAGAGGTTTACCACCTGATTAGTATAATTTTAGGACAGATTTGTGTAATAACAGCACTACATAAATACATGCTTTAATAATGAGGAACTGATTTAAAAATTACATGTAGCATAACTTTATTACATACATGTCATTATCTCCAGGCTGTTCTCTTTTTCCTTTCGTTGTACATACCAGTAGATAACACTCCCCTCAAAACCTGTAGGGGTTACTAGTTAGTGTACTTTTCATGCAAAGGGAGGTGTCCTTTTTGTAACTCTGTGCTAACATTTGGTTTAGAAGCTGAAAGAAAAATAGGAGAAAGAAGAACACTGTTTTCTGTAACTGACCCCCGGTATTTACTGAAAGATTAGAAATAATTGCCTACCAAAACTGATAGGCATCTGTTCAATTTTTCTTCATTTGAATGCTTCTGGATGTCTTACTTTTTACTTAGAACTGCACGTTACCACATATCCAGGATCTGATCTAATGGGTAGAGGGGATTAAGACTAGATTTTGCATGACCTTGTCAAAAAATAGTCACTCTGTATACAAATATTTCAATTTCCCTGTGATACAATGCAAAGTTTTCACTTAAATACATGTTGACTTGCAAGAAGATGCTAAAATAATGAATGACAGCAACACACACACACACACACACACACACACACACACACACACACACACACACACAGAGAGAGAGAGAGAGAGAGAGAGAGAGAGAGAATTGTCCACTGATCTAGATTTCTTTGAAATGAACTGAGTGAGGTGACACAGTGGTTAGCACACTGGACTCTCACTCAGGATGACGACAGTTCAAACTCGCGCCTGACAGCCTACTTTAGGTTTTCTGTGATTTCCCTAAATTGCTTCAGGTAAATGCCAGGATGGTTCCTGTACAAGAACACGGCCTACGTCCATCCCCACCGTTGTCCAATCCAATGTGGCCTATGACCTCACTGTTTGGTCCCCTACCCTGAATCAACCAACCTGAAAACCACAGAGAAACCTGAAGTTTCCACTTAATTTTCCTGTTTGGTGTTTTTACTCCTTCCTTGTTAAATTATATAACATGTAACCACAGTCCTCTGCACTTTATATTTATTTGTACTTAACTTCATAGGAAATGTTTAGTACACATAATTAAAAAGATTATCTCAACTGAAGCCACGAACTGACATGCAGCAGCAACATCTAGCCTGCCAGAATACAAGCATGTCACTTGCCACTGTACAGTCATATAACTGGTTTCCTGTAGATGCCAACACTTATTTCGAAATGGTGATCATGCACTGACAATTTGTAACTTAGTGATGAAGATTGTACCGCTTCTTATTGTGGCTGTACCATCTTCATATTTAATGACACAATATGTGAAGTACATCAAATCGATTCAGGTATGGAAATGTTGTCATATTTTGCTTAAAGTTATTTCCAATTCTATATGTGTAATTTGGAACAGTGCAGTCAGTAGTCACTGTTGAAATGCAGAAATGGAGGTGGGAGGGGAGGAGGAGGAGGAGGAAGAGCAAAGTCATCTTTGAAATTAAGCTGCTGTTCATCTCAAATTCACTTTCCTTATAAACAGTACTTTGCTATCTTACAATTTTTTTGTTTCTTTCATCAAACTAAACTATTCATACTTTTTTACATGATCATCTCTGACTGAAAAAGTGTGTGTACTCACCAGAAATTTGCTTTGTTAAACTGCTCCATGTAAAGGTTATCATCAGTAAAGGGGGCTATATGCAGATCCCCCCTGGTTGGGAACATTTTACCTAAATTAAAAACCAAACGATCTTTATCAGAATTTATACATATCACAATACATGTCTACTACAATATCTAAAAACTGTAAAATCCTGCGAACTAAATGACTGACAAAATAAAAATTTAACATCATCCCTCTTTATAACACCAACTGATTCTTTTACAAAGAATTCTTTTGTGTCGCATATTGAAATTATCTTTTCTTTTCATTTTGTCCATTAAGCAAGCTAATTCTGTAAAAACTGTACGGGGATAGTTATTACTGATTTTAGTACCAATATCAACTTAATCAAACAATATACGAAGGACAGGAATCCTTTTTACACTTGTTAAGGTAAAATACACTACAGTGAATGATAAAAGCAACATACTAATTTTTACAGTAGCAATTACCTATATTCACATTTACTTATTCATTGCTGCGAGATAGCATCATTCCCTTCACATTCCAGCTACCCAGCTATACAGGGTGGTCCATTGATCGTGACTGGGCCAAATAGCTCACGAAATAAGTGTCAAACGAAAAAACTACAAAGAATGAAACTTGTCTAGCTTGAATGGAGAAACCAGATGACACTATGGTTGGCCCGCTAGATGGCGCTGCCATAGGTCAAACGGATATCAGCTGTGTTTTTTTAAAATAGGAATCAACATTTTTTATTACATATTCATGTAGTACATAAAGAAGTATGAATGTTTTAGTTGGACTATTTTTTTCACTTTGTGATATATGGCGCTGTAATAGTCACGAACATATGGCTCATAATTTTAGGCGAACAGTTGGTAACAGGTAGGTTTTTTTAATTCGAATACAGAACGTAGGTACGTTTGAATATTTTATTTCGGTTGTTCCAATGTGATAAATGTGCCTTTGTGAACTTATTTCTGAGATCGCATGCTGTTGCAGCATGATTACCTGTAAATACCACATTAATGCAATAAATGCTCAAAATGATGTCTGTCAACCCCAATGCATTTGGCAATACGTGTAACGACATTCCTCGCAACAACGAGTAGTTCACCTTCCGTAATACTCGCACATGCATTGTCAATGCGCTGACGCATGTTTTCAGGCATTGTCCGTGGATCACAATAGCAAATATCCTTCAACTTTCCCCACAAAAAGAAATCCGGGGACGTCATATCTGGTGAACATGCCAATTGGGCATTTTGATCACAATAGCTATACATCAACACGATATCTACATTTTCCGCAATTGGTAAACGGTCCATTTTAACACGGGTAATGTATCAGGAAGCAAATCCCATCTGCACTGACAGAATGTTACGTGATACCACATACTTATACATTTGTGACTATTACAGCGCCATCTATCACAAAGCAAAAAAAAAGTGGTCTAACTAAAACATTCATATTTCTTTACGTACTACACAAATATGTAATAAAAAATGGGGGATCCTATTTTAAAAAATAGCAGTTGATATCCGTTTGACCTATGGCAGTGCCATCTAGCGGACCAACCATAGTGCCATCTGGTTTCCCCCTTCAAGCTACACAAGTTTCGTTCTTTGTAGTTTTTCATTTGACACACACACACACACACACACACACACACACACACACACACACACACACACACACACACAGATTAAACTTATCAGCCAAGAATCTTTTAATTAAATAATGGAAGGAATAAAGGTAACCACTCATTGTAGGTGAGACACTGAGTAACCCAAGATTGAACTTTCAGTTAAGCTTTCAGACAACAAACACTTGAGTTTATCCTTGTGCAGGTAGGCGAAGTTGCGTAGGAGAGGTGTTGAAATACGATGTGTGGGAGAAAGTGGGAGAACAGTATAGACTGGAGGAAGAGGGATACCACATAAACAAGGGTGTTGATTAAATGGATAGATGGTCAGTGAATTGTTGCCCTCACTCCATCCATTGTGTTTCACCCATAACTTTTGACTATTACACTGACTAATTCTCAAATTATGCATTCAGAACAGCATTTGTCATGACTCTCAACATAATAATTTAATGGCAATGACATTTAAACTATTACGACAGTTAGATACCTGAGTAATCAAATCCCAGAAATATTCTTGAGCACACAAACACTTTTCCTTATAACGTAAGATATGTTAATTGTTTAACCCCCTCACTGCTACAGATGTGCTACTGCTGATTATCTGAGCTGGCCTTATTATGGCTCTGTGCTGAATGCTTTGGATGTAGTTTATGTGGTAAATGCTTTAGAATCTGTACATACACTCCGTACACTTCCTCTGTGCTCTAGGTGCATTTTAGCACAATAAATCATTCACAAATGATTCATAAGGGAAATCAAGTGCTTGTTGGAGCACTCTTTTGGTGTAACTGAAAACATTTTGAATCTGATAATAAAATCACCTGATAAAGAGATGAATCTGTACAACTTTTTACTAACTGATGTTATGTTGTGTATTTACTTTTAGTTCAAAATAGATGTCATTGCCTATGAAGAACCAGGTCCATCTATTGCCGGCACACTACTACATCTGGAGAGATGCTTAAAACACTGAATCTTTAAGGTTTTGAATTGTTTACATGAGTGCAGTTTGTGTTATAAATCCTTTTGTAAGTTCCACAACAACTTCTGCAATCAATTACCATGACCCCAGTTGCATCTATCTACATTACTCGGCAATACTTCTTGAATATCACAAGTGAAAGAATTTGTACAATTTTCATTTTACTGACAATGTATGCTGTGTAATTACATCGTGTACAAAATAGATATAGCATAATCTAAAACATTAAGTCTGTTTCTTGTCAGCATACTTCCTCATTTGGAGACAGACTCCAAAGTGAGGCAACAGTTGTTTGGATACTTTTTACAATAATTAGTATGTATTTTCAATCCCTCCTTATGTCAGACACGTTTCAAGATCAAATAATCAGGGTATTCAAATGCAATTCTTTTAGCCATATTAGAATAGTTTTATAACATCGTAAAGTGACACAAAGTGATTAATATATATAGCTCTTATTCAAGTGGTATACGACTCTTGCGCATATACGTCACGAACAGGTCAGGAACTTTTAAGCATTTGAATACTTGTTTCAATGTACAGTATGTATTTCAATGATGTTTTACAACCCTAGGTAAATTTCAATGTCAAAAATAATGGTAACTGAATACATTTTTCTACATTACATGGAAATAATTTTAGTGAATTGTTAACAAGTGTAGCTATAATACTTTTGTTTTACTGGCACAATGTATGTAGTGTAATTACTAGGGGGACAAAAAATTCACAATCTGAGATAAATGTGAATGTAGATGTGAATCTGCCTCAAAGTGCAGAAATGGGAAATTGCCCTCTAAGTGCTGTTTTATAGCAAATTGTATCTAAATGAACTATTTTATCAGAGAGAGTGTGAAACAGCTTTATTTTCTGTGAAAACATGTCCAGTTTTTGGTTACTGGTATTGTATATTGTCTAAAGTAGCCCAGTTTCTAATTACAATATGCATAAGAACAAGTTTGCAAAATAAAAAGTGTACCAACATGACATACCACTTATAGGCTACGTACCTCGTCAGTTCTATCTGTAGTGTTAAGTATGGGTCGCACCAATATAAATGCCCACAAAACATCACCATCAATATTGGTACTTGGCAGATTTTTATAATTAGCAAATTTGAAGGGAAAAGAAAAAAAAAAAAAGACGTGTAGATCATTTTAAAAACAACCTAACTTAAGTTTTCCAAAAGCAAACACTTCACTCACAAGGATCCCCAGTAACTACTTTCCTTTTCTTAACAGCGAATTTCAAAGTACTATGTTACAGTATGCGCCTTCAGGCACATAATGTGGCAACCTTTTGAACTTCCACTTATCATTTATAAACAAAAAATCAGATACAAATTTGGTCATGAAAGAAAGATGCAAATTTGGCCAAAAAGGAAAACTGCAAAATTGGGCAAAAAAGAAAGATGCTTATTTGAAAAAAAAAAAAAAAAAAAAAAAAAAAAAAAAAAAAAAAAAAAAAAAAAAAAAAAAAAAAAAGATAGATGCAAACTTTGCTACAAACATACGCAAATTTTCAGGTACCTGAGAATTATATTATGTACAGAATATAGAATGAAGCATCTAACACCATGTCTGTCTGCCAGTGAACTACATGTGAAAGAACTACGAATACTTTTTACACTCATTTTATTGTTTCCATTTTTCTTTCTGATGAAGGTTTTGAACCCCGCCACCTAAAGAATTTATTCAGAAGTCCAGACGATAGTTAAGTTTCTATATGCACTAAGTCTCTAAATAGATTGCAAAGCATAATGTTACTCTGCAAGTTTCCATTTGTATCTGGTTTCCTGGTCTATTTTCTTTTATGGAAAACAAGCATATGTGAATTAGCGTATTTTTCTTTGAATGTTTACCCACAGTAACATTCGGAAATGCCTTCCTTAAGGGGATACTCATTGTCAGAGCACCTCCTTCTGCCAGCTTTTCTTTGTTCTGTTGCATGTTGTTTTACAGTTTACCTAAGAAATGAGAGAGAAAACTCAGTATGCCATTTTTCACCCTGTAATAAACCCATGGAGAGCATGAGCATTTAAAATGCACAAATACAGAATGTGAAAAAATGTTTCTTGTATCATTTCAGCCTTACACACTGATATTGTTGAGGTCAGTACCTTGTCACAACAGACAACTGCTCGTATACTTCAATTGTAATCTACAATACATTGGGGTATCTTTATCCCCCACTCAATGTTTCTGTCAAGTTTCTCTGTTTCAATGATTTTGTTGTGTTTCATGAGCTCAAACATTCACACTTCTCTTATCACAATACTTGAGAGCAATCATTTTGTCAGTTGACTAGCTCAGTTTCTCGTTTCAGTTTCCTCTGCAGTTCTGGCATGTTGCGTCTATTCTTACGAACAGTCCCCAATACGCGGTTGTTCCATGGTTGTGAAGGCAGAGCAATAGGTCTGGGCTAGCATATCAATTGCTGATATACAGAGTATTTCTCTGTCCAAATGTGGTCTCTCAACACTTAGGAGCCAGTTGTTTTGAAGATTATTGGGCCTACGAAACCTGCCATTTACACCATTGTTTAAAGTGTTACTGGCACATGTGTAATTGATGTGGCACATGTGTAATTGACGTATCTTCAAGGATAATACAGACAATAAAAAGACCAAGCTTCAAGATTTATTTTTCATCATCACTATAGTTCTTTAATAAATTACAAATTTTAAAGTAATAACAGAAAGTATAATTATCCTTCAAAAAGTTTGTGAGGGGAGTTACTGAGCAATTTCTTCCATTCAAGCTTCCAAAATTTCTGGCTCACTGAACAAACGTGATACATTTGTAGCAGAATTAAATGTAACTGCAAAAACTAATGAGTACACACATGAAATTACGTCAATGTGATCATATTGGCTCACTCATTTGAGACGGCAGCTGTTACATTCACTAATGTTTTTATCAAAAGAATTCTAAAAATTGACAAAAGACGACAGCAAAGTCAAGGGACAGGTAGCAAGACGTCTGTACATTGTTCTCATACACAATGTGTCCAGTTTTCAAGCAACAGACAGCTCGTACATTGAGAAAATCACAGCCTGACCAATACTCAGGCATAGTCTTTAAACACAAAGTTGTGGCAAGAGCTCTGGCTTGGTCTATGAAATGTTGAGTGTTTACAAACTGAGTAAGTCAATAACGTTTGTTCACATCTGGCCCTTATGGAAGCAGTTATGATTGATGGAGTTGTTGGATATCATCCTGAGGGATATCGTGCCAGATTCTGTCCAATTGCTGCATTAGATCATGAAAATCACGAGACTGGAATAGAAGGGAGAACCGATATAGGTACTCAAGGTACCCCCCGCCACACACCGTCAGGTGGCTTGTGGAGTATGGATGTAGATGTACACACACAGCTGTGATGTAAGGGTGCTTTTAGATGACAACCAAAGGAGTACTGCTATAAAAAGAAATGGCAACCCAGACCATCATTCCCGGTTGCTGTATCATATGGTAAGCGACAGTCAGGTTGGTATCCTACCACTGTCTGGGTCATCTCCACACACGTCTTCAGCCTGGAATCTCATTGACTGGAGCAGAGTTGTCTTCAGTGATGAGTCCCACCTTGAACTGATCTCTGATGACAAGCAAAGAGGTGTCTGGAATTGTTTTGGACAGCAGTGGGATACCAACCAGACTGCCATATCTGTCACACAGCCCTACAACCAGGAGTGATGGTCTGGAGTGTCATTTCATTTCATAGCAGGACCATTGGTTGTCATCCACGGCAACCTTACAGCACAGCGGTACACTGACAATATTCCATGCCTGTTTTGTTGCCTTTCATGCTAAGCCAACCCGGGCTTACATTTCAGCAATATAATGCCCAATCGTATGTGATGGGAGTATCTACTGCTTGCCTAACCCTAGTTGACCAGAAAGGTCGCCGGATCTCTTCCCAATAAAGAACATTTGGAGCATTTGGGCAGGGCCATCCAACCAGCTTGGGATTTTGATGATCTAATGTGTCAATTGGACAGAATTTGGCACAACATCCCACAACTATCAGTAAATGTTGAGCCAAATAACTGCTTGCATAAGGACCAGAGAGTCTATCAGTAGGACGGGTTTCACTAGACATGGCCTGCACCTCAACAGGTATGGGAAGGGGAGGTTGGCAAAACTTATAGGTGACAGCATAGGTGGGGGTGGTGGGATCACTCATGGGAAAATTCCGGTAGTTGTGGGTGTTAGAGCTGTACCTTTTTTAGATTGAAGTCAGCTGATAGGTATTCCTGCTTAAGGGAAGTCTCTCTAACAAAGAAACCACTTTCTACAAAGCTTGGGTATCCGATTAATGAGGGAATTAGTATATTTCATCAAAATATACAAGGTATTCGAGATAAAGTTAGTGAACTGCTTATAGATGTTGACTCTGAAATTATTGGTATATCTGAACACTTCTTAAATAAGGAGATAATTCAGAGGCTTCCTTTACCAGGATACAGGTTGGCTGGCAGCTTTTCTAGGAGCTCTTTGCGGTGTGGGGGAGTAGCCATGTATGTGAAAAACGGTATCCCATTTGAGTCAATTGATGTTTCAAAGTACTGCACTGAAAAGGTGTTTGAATGTTGTGCAGGTGTGGTTAAATTTAGTGGAGCTAAACTTCTTACTGTTGTTATTTATAGATCCCCAGACTCCGATTTCACAACATTTTTGCTAAAGCTAGAGGAGGTTCTTGGTTCACTTTATAGGAAATACAAAAAGTTAGTTATATGTGGTGACTTCAATATTAATTGTATAAGTGTTTGTGCAAGGAAAAGGATGCTGGTAGACCTCCTTAATTCATATAATCTTATGCAAACCGTATTCTTTCCAACGAGAGTGCAAGGGAACAGTAGAACAACCATAGACAATATTTTTGTTCATTCGTCATTATTAGAAGGGCATTCTGTTAGCAAAAAGGTGAATGGCCTTTCAGATCATGATGCACAAATTTTAAGTCTAAAAGATTTTTGTGCTTCAACACATGTTAAATATAGTTACCAACTTTTTAGGAAAGCTGATCCAGTTGCTGTACAGACTTTTGTAAACCTTATCAAGGAACAAGATTGGCAAGATGTTTATAGTGCTGATACAGTAGACGATAAATATAATGCTTTCCTCAAGACTTTTCTCGTGCTCTTTGAAAGTTGCTTTCCGTTAGAACGTTTAAAACGGGGTACTAGCACAAACAGGCAGCCTGGGTGGCTGACTAAAGGGATAAGAATATCTTGTAGAACAAAGTGGCAATTATATCAAAACGTTAGAAACTGTCAAAATCTAAATGCAGCAGCCCATTACAAACAGTATTGTAAGGTGCTTAAAAAAGTTATTAGGAAGGCAAAAAGTATGTGGTATGCAGATAGAATAGCTAAGTCTCAGGATAAAATTAAAACCATATGGTCAGTCGTAAAGGAAGTGGCTGGTCTGCAGAGACAGGTCGAGGATATAGAATCAGTGCGTAGTGGGGATGTCCGTGTTGCTGATAAGTCGCATATTTGTACAGTACTTAATAATCACTTTCTGAATATAGCAGGTGAACTAAATAGAAACCTAGTCCCAACAGGGAATCATATAGCGCTCTTAGAAAAAAGTGTTCCGAGACTGTTACCTGAAATGCTCCTCCATGATACTGACAAGAGGGAGATTGAGTTAATAATTAAATCACTAAAGACCAAGAACTCTCATGGATATGACGGGGTATCTAGCAGAATACTGAAGTATTGTTCCACGTATATTAGCTCAGTACTTAGCCATATCTGTAACTTTTCCTTTAGCAGTGGTCGGTTTCCTGACCGATTAAAGTACTCGGTAGTGAAGCCACTTTATAAAAAGGGAGACAGGGATAATGTTGACAATTATAGACCTATTTCTATGCCATCGGTGTTTGCTAAAGTTATCGAGAGGCTTGTATATACAAGGTTACTGCAGCATTTAAATTCACATAATTTGCTGTCAAATGTACAGTTTGGTTTTAGAAATGGCTTAACAACTGAAAATGCTATATTCTCTTTTCTCTGTGAGGTTTTGGACGGATTAAATAAAAGGTTGAGAACGTTAGGTGTTTTCTTTGATTTAACGAAGGCTTTTGACTGTGTTGACCACAAAATATTACTGCAGAAGTTGGAACATTATGGAGTAAGGGGAGTAGCTTACAATTGGTTCGCCTCCTACTTTAAGAACAGAAAGCAGAAGGTAATCCTCCGCAATATTGAGAGTGGTAATGATGTTCAGTCCCAATGGGGCACTGTTAAATGGGGCGTTCCCCAAGGGTCGGTGCTGGGGCCACTGCTGTTCCTTATTTATGTAAATGATATGCCTTCTAGTATTACAGGTGATTCAAAAATATTTCTGTTTGCTGATGACTCTACCTTGGTAGTGAAGGATCTTGTGTGTAATATTGAAACATTATCAAATAATGTAGTTCATGAAGTAAGTTCGTGGCTTGTGGAAAATAATTTGATGCTAAATCACAGTAAGACTCAGTTTTTACAGTTTCTAACCCACAATTCAACAAGAACTGACATTTTAATCAGACAGAATGGGCATGTTATAAGCGAGACGGAACAGTTCAAGTTCCTAGGCGTACGGATAGATAGTAAGCTGTTGTGGAAAGCCCATGTTCAGGATCTTGTTCAGAAACTAAATGCCGCTTTATTTACCATTAGAACAGTATCTGAAATAAGTGACATTTCAACACGAAAAGTAGTATACTTCGCATATTTTCATACGCTTATGTCATACGGTATTATTTTTTGGGGTAATTCTTCTGATTCAAAAAGGGTATTTTTGGCTCAAAAACGGGCTGTTCGAGCTATGTATGGTGTAAGTTCGAAAACCTCTTGTCGACCCCTATTCAATAGTCTGGGAATTTTGACATTGCCCTCACAGTATGTATTTTCTTTAATGTCGTTTGTTGTTAGCAATATTAGCTTATTCCCAAGAGTTAGCAGCTTTCACTCAGTTAATACTAGGCAGAAATCAAATCTGCATGTGGAATGCACTTCCTTGACTCTTGTGCAGAAAGGAGTGCAGTATTCTGCTGCATCCATTTTCAATAAGCTACCACAAGAACTCAAAAATCTTAGCAGTAGCCCAAACACTTTTAAGTCCAAACTGAAGAGTTTCCTCATGGCTCACTCCTTCTATTCTGTCGAGGAGCTCCTGGAAGAGATAAAAAATTAAGCAAATTCCAGTGTTACATTCTTGATTTTCTTTATTTAAACTAACGACTTGTTTCATTTTATGTGTTTCTACAATCGTGTTATAATTTCATGTATTGACTCGTTCCATGACCATGGAGACTTCTCCTAAATGTGGTCCCACGGAACAATAAATAAATAAATAAATAAATAAATAAATAAAAAAATGCTTCACTGACTTGCTCAAATTGTGAAGCTCTTTCTCTTTAATTAATTTTTCTGAAATTTTAATCATTTGTTTATCTGTATGTGTATGTCACATCTACTGTTTTCTGTCCCATTCAGATAATTCCTTTGTTGTGCATCCTTTTTTTTTCAATGTATCAGATAATTTTAATTTTGTGTAAAGTTTTAATAATGATATTTTACATTTATGCTGGTGGTTTCAATCGAAACCACCATGTCGAAAAGCATTTTCAATTTAGAGGTTACGTATGTAGGGAATCTTTGAAAACAGAACACATTACTGAATAACTGGTGGTGTAATTGTGAAAAATTCTTACATATAATTCAATTTTTAAATTATTGTGATGTTTATTCCATGAAATCAATAAAATTGACAGCGAACAAAAAAGAAGATGGGAGCATAACTACGATCAACTGTCCAAAAATTGTCAAGGACTATATTAAAAACATGGTATTCATTGACAAAGCAGACATGTTTCAGGCAACATGTGCCATTGACTGCAAAAGCAGAAGATGGTAGACAGATTATTCTAGCACCTCACTCATGGCAGTACATAAAATTTAAATGTTCACAATAAACTTTCCAATCAGTTGCCCAAGTTGTTACTGAAATCTTTCTTATGTGAGGTAACTACAGGATTTATTGGGGCACATGTTTCACCCCCCCCCCCCCCCCCTCTGGGGAGGAGGAAGCCTGATAATTCAAAAAATCACTTCCAGGCCTACATCTCAAAGGCAGTGCATACTGATAAAGCAGCACACATGCCTGAAGAGCACTTCACACTGTGCCTGTTGTAGGGGCAAGCACAATCCCAAACAATAAGGGTGTGTTGCATGCGCAAAGTTCGATGAAGGGAAGAGTGTGTTTTCAGCTGTACCAGAAGTAGTGCTTTCACTTGTGAGGACTGAACATGAAGAATTCTAAGGAATTTTTGTGCGACTGGAATGTATAACATGTGGATGGTATAACTAAAAATTTTCATTTGCAATAAATAAAAATGTGACAGTTTTTAT
The DNA here is from genome assembly GCF_021461385.2 of Schistocerca piceifrons. NCBI lineage: Eukaryota > Metazoa > Arthropoda > Insecta > Orthoptera > Acrididae > Schistocerca > Schistocerca piceifrons. The sequence continues at coordinate 725,318,258 of NC_060149.1, forward strand.
ACATAGGTCTACTAATGCTGATATCACGATGGTGGTTTAACACTGAAACCACCATTTTATGCCCTCATGACACATTAAAATTAAAAATAAATATTATATTTCAGTTTACCTGATGCAATTCCATAAGAAAAAGATTATTTTCAACTGAGTTTTAAACATCAAAATAATTTGTGGTTAAAATGATAAAAATGCAAGGTCTGCAACTGATTTCAGATGTTCCGATTTTTGTTCCTGAAGATCCTTCAGTAATTCAAAAATAGAAGGTTTTAAAACAGTAAACTGCTCCAGTCTCCATACTTTCTATTTAATTCAGTCGAAAACTGTTGCAGCTGAAAGTGTGATAATGTATGCAGCTTCAGAAAGTTTACAACTGTACAACCAATTTCATCATGTGCTCTATGCTTATAAACTTAACATGAAGTGCATCTTTATGTACAGAACAATGAATCCAATCTGTCTATCACTATAATTGTTTGCTCTTTCACCATCACTAAATCTTTAAATTCTTTCTGCGCAATGTTGTAATGTCGCCCCATAACAAATTTGTGGTATCTGTCAGTTATGTGCCTGCACAATAGATATTGGGAATTCGCATCATTCTCTTTCATTCCAATTCAGTTTTAAAGACTCATCATGACAGATCACTATATTGCCTCTTTGTGCAAACAGTCACTGGACCTGTCAAGTTCCTCTATATCATGAACAAATAGCATAGGGTAAATAGCACTGACACCTCATCTCTGCCCAATGATGTCATTACACAAACAAACAAGATGCATTTTTCCCTCTGCAGTAAGAAATACTGCTTACCTCCATCCTTAAGCCACTTTTTAGCATGTAGGTATGTTTCTAACATTCTTTCGTTGTACAACATGTAACCCATTGGTTCTGAAACAATGACATCAACTTTCTCTGTAAGAGATATTTCTTCTACCTTGCCTGCAATTACTACTATCTTTCCTTTCAAATTGTTTGCATTCACCAGGGTCTGAAACATATGGAGTAAATAGACAATAGCTAAAAAAATTATCAGATGAAAATATTAAGCAAATCAATTTATGCCAGTCGCCATTTGCACATAACACTCATCAAAACATCATGTTAAAATGTAATTTCATGTCTACTTGAAAAAAATATTAGATTCACACATCATTCTTCAAAACTTATATAGATTGAAACATTTATAACAGAATGAAAAATTAATTTTTCAGCAATATTGAGCATGTATACACAATTTTCAGAAAACTGTATAGCAAACCACTGCCAGTTTCTTTTCTTAATAACAATGATCAAATCATTGTTCAGTATAAATGAGGCATCACAGCTGACTGAGGTACCAGAGTCAGAGATAGGTGAAAAGGGGAGGAGAGGTATGATATGCAATGGCCACTTACCTCTGCATGGTGTGCCATTGTGCTTGCCTCAACTGCATAAACTTTTCTTGCTCCAGCTTGAATAGCAAAAAATGACAAAATTCCTGACCCCGCACCAACATCTAAGACAACTTTATCTTTGAAATCATCTAAATTTGCCAAAATTGCTCTTTGGTACGTGCTTGTCCTAATGTAATCTTGCATCATATTTTGTTGTTGGGATAAATATCCATAAAACTGTAAATGAAAAATTTGAACAATGAAAGTTAAACTCTAATTTCAGAGCTTAAAATAATTTTTTGTTGCAGCTAAAAATTAAGAGCAGAAACACTAATGCTGGCTGAATGGTCACCAAAGAATCACAAGTTTTTTTCAGTCTTTGAGAATGCAGCATCTAAATGATTAACCTAATAAACTGCACTGAAAGCAAATAATATTTTATTATGAATCATAACAGGAATGAAAATTGAAGGAACAACAAAAGAAATCCAGGAACAGTATCTGCAATGAAACACCAATGCTTAATCAGCAGCATTCATAATACTGATCATGACAAATGCAACTGTCACAAACCAGACCTCTCCCCAAAATCTTAAGCTTCATGTAGCTAAGCTTATCCTGTCAGTTTCTTATTACCAACCCACCTTCCATTAGGTAACCTTCCAAGTCATTTCATAAGGTGAGAAGCAGTTATCATCAGTCTGATAATCAGGCTACATGCCCAGCCAATAGCAATTTCAGGTATTTCCAACTCCTATAGTTTCAATTAGCCATTCATTTGTCTCTCTGTACCTCCTCATCTCCACAATGCTCAACATAGGTAACTCCTTTGCATGTTGTACAATTCAGTTTTTGGATGGTTTACACGTATTGCACCCCAGCAAGAAAAGTGACAAGTCGAAAAATTGCATCTTTACTTTATGCCATTGAGAATTGCCTCTGAAGAGGCCCTATGTGCACAAAAAATATAATGAAACTTACAGCCAACAACACTTATTTGAAATTTAAAGGAAGTTTATACTGTTTCAATATAAGTTTTATATAATTATTTCTTCAGGTTGAGTTTTCTCAGGTATCACATTTTTGAGTTGTGTCACAGTGCATATCTGGCTGTAAAAAGGACACCAGCTTATCATGGTATTTGACAATCAGTTCATTATAGTGAAGTTTCATAACAGTACTCCACAGTAAAGTGACAAACAGGAAGGGTAGGGAGTATGATAGCCACCAAAACAAGATACTTAGTTACCTTCAACACCCAGCTCAACATCTGGTAACACCATGCGTATTTTTGTGAATAAAGGTACCACAAAGATCAACATAACCTAATTCTAAGCTACACCTAATCTGCAAGCTCCCTTTCCAATTCCATCTGCAAATGTTACGTGGAAAGGAAAACTATCAGTCAGCTCCTATACAAGAATGAAGTACTCTGATTTTCCATTCATGGTCATCTCAAATATTGTCTATGGATGACAGTAATATTCTACCTAGCCTCTTGAAACATGCACACTGAAATTTTCGAGTAAACCTATTTGTGATACGCACCACCTCTCTGTAGTTTCTGCAACTGGAGTTTAATGATCACCTCTGACATTATTGCACATACTAAATGAACATTTAATGAAATGTTCTGCTCTTCTTTGGATCTTTCATATCTCCTCTACTGATCTGACATGGTAAGGGTCCCTAATTGACGAGCAATGTCCAAGAACTGGTCAAATGAACTTTAAGCTACTCTTTCATGGGTTCATTATGTTTATTTACTATTCTCCCAATGAATCACAGCCTGGCACTTAACTTTTCTTCAACCAGTTTTATGCAGTCATTCCACTTTTTGCCACTCTAAATAGTTACTCCCCAATACTGATGGTTGTGGCGAAAGTCACTGAAACTATTCCCCCCCCCCCCCCCCTTGCAGATACCAACCTGGTTGGAAAATGCGACATACAAATGAGAGGATGAGATGAGAATTACATGTGTGGATACTGAACACGCGAACATAGTGACACATATTTAGAACAGTAGTGTACAGGACAATACTGGTTTCATGGTACAAAATGATTACAGAACAGCAGACACAGTTGACACGGCGAAATGAGGTCTACATGCCTTCAAAGTAGTCTCCTACAATGTTCACCAAATGCTACCAACAATGTGGGAGGTGTCAATACCATTTACGTCACTTTTTGCCACACCATTTCTAAGTTGGATCATCAGTTGTTGCACAGCATTGGCAGTGTCAGTGTCACAAACTGTCTACCGGGTGTAGGAGAGCATCACAGTTGCTGCCACACACACACTGCTTTATGTGGTTTCATATTGTCATGCCATATGACAGCACTGCTGCCCTGTCCACAAGATTCAGACGTTTCTCCCGAATGCTACATTGTACTTGTAGCACTAAGGTGTCCTTGTAGTACTCTATGCTCATTGCTCTGTCATGTGACATAGAAAGCATTACTCATGAGGGCTTCGACCCATTCACTGTGACATTCTCTTGCATTTCTCCCTCAGAGAATGGCTACTTTAATGTTCGTGCACTGCTCAAGGTGAGTACTTCCATCTTCCACAAAGCTCACCACACAACTGACATCACAGTGCACTCTGTGCTATTACCAGCAATCACAGAGCTATCTGTTATTGGAATACACACTATGCCTATATAGCCCCCACATGACAAATAGCAGTTTGTGATCCGCTCACTTACCTGCAGGGGGGGAAAAAAAAGTAGTTGCAATTGCGAACTTATAGCACGCTGGAATAATTGTAGGTCAGCACTTCTGTTAATCAGTACAACGAAAAATTCGCAAAAGCTGCAAATTTCTCTGTTTTTTATTCATACAATGACTAGTTTTGGACTGGGACCCCATTTTCAAATCATCGTAACAGAAATCAAATTGTTATTTCCAAAAAATGCAAAAGCCATGCAAAAAATGTGAAAACTAAAAGTTACAGCGTATACAGGCTATCTGTTCGAAAATAGATCCCTGCCCAAAATTGGTCATCAAATGAATAAAAAAAAAAGTGAAATTTGCAACTTTAGCTAGTTGCAATTATTTTTGCCCCAAACCTTGTATTACAGATGTTGTCAACAGAGAAATTTAACAATGAATCATTCTGCCTATTTATGCACAATATTTATTTATTTACTTAATCTGATGTGATAATGGATATCAGGCCCCTCTTACATCGGACCCAGGTTTCACACATACAGTACCTTTATTACATCATAGTTATCTAAGAATCTTTATATTTTTGTTGGGCGTAGAGAGGTGTTAATGACTTCTTGTACAGTGCAGTTATGTGCTCAGTACGATTAAAATTTTCATCTATTATTACTCCTAGACTCTTCGCTGAGGGAGAGAGATTGATATTTGTCCCATTTAGGGTTAAAGATGGTAGGGATTCCAGATATTTGTGGCTAAAGAGCCTAGAATAACCCACCAGTACCACTTGCATTCTTATCAATCATCTGAATTATTATGGTTTTATACACGGCGTAGAATTTTCGGCACATTAGAAAAAGAAATTCAGAGGAAAAGACACGTTTTGGAAATATCTTTGATGTGCAGCAGAATGTACGCTGCGTATTTTCGTATTACAAAAGTATACAGTGGAATTCCACCACCCAACACTGCATGTTACTTTCCAAATCATTGAAATCGAGATTGCAATGCACTTCTATAAGCCAGTCATGGCTCATGTCACGTGATGTCGGCAGCTGATGACAGCAGATATTCAGAGCATAGGACATGTGACGTAGTCAGCCAACAGTATCACTGTTAAGTAGCACGAATACACAAGCAGGGAAAGTTAATAGTTTAAATTAATATACATAATGTTGCCACAAGAAAAGCAAAGCTTTCACATATAATACTGGTCTCTAAAGTTAATAAGCTACAAAAGAAGCTAAGCTTTTTGCGAGTGTTACACTTCAAGATATATCACACAAATGTGCAAGTAAAATTTTTAATAATGACAAATGTCTGATCTTCAGGGTTCAAAATTCTTCTAAATGGCTCATCACCAAAGAGTTGATATTTAAATGAGAGTCAAACACACTGTGATTTAAGAAAGTAACGGTACATTCTCCACACACAGTTTAACTTACATAAAAGGATATTTACTTTGAGAGTAATGCTTTTCAAACCACCATTCACAATATTTTCCCATGACCTGTTAGAAACAGGTTCGTTTCAGCAGTTACCAGAGAGCGCAGATAACAGGCGACAGAGCGCTTGCGCAGCTACCATGACGTAGGAAGCCCGTATGTACATACGTGTAAAACATTGAAAGATCATACATTATGTCATAAAAGAAACAAGACATCAGAGGATACTCCAAGAGCATCGGAATTTCGTGAACCATACTAAAACGTGCACATTTAAAGTGCGTACTTAAAGTGCACATTCATATGTTCAGATTCCCAATGAAGTAGACCTCAACTTGATATCAAGCTTTTCAGTGTCGTTTTCGGGATGTAAATTTTCTTGGAGCATCAGTACTGTATTACATCACTTTGGTTCTTTATTATGGCATAATGCCATACGTGCTAGAAGATGAAAATGTGCACTTGAAATGCAGCGAATGGTTGAAACTAGCCAGTACCGAGGAATTAAACATTTGGTTTTAAATACATTGACTGCCTCTGTGCTAAAGGTTAATGAAAGTCAAATTTCCTTAGCAAACAGACAAAAATAACTTCATTGTTCTGCAAGGCGATTAATGCTTGACTGTCAGAAAGGTGCAACTAGAATAAAATCTGAAACTAATGACATATTTTAGCCTTCCATAATTACGTGAATATATTTTAATTCACTTGATAGCTCCCAGCCACAGATATTTTGTTTTCATTTGCTGTGAGGGTAAACAAAAGGGAGACAGCAAAATCACTAAATGTGAACACTTGTCATATGGAGACTACCCACTACAACTAAGACTGCTCTGCCATCACAGCCCCGGATCTACGATATTTGCGAACCGAGTCAATACTAAAAAAAAATCTTATTTTCAAAAATATGTTCATCTTGTAGCACACATCTTTCTGAAAAGTCTGAAACATAAAACATGTGTTCGAGGAAATGTAAGACATGTTATTTGGTCTTTAAGTGTGCCAAAGTGCAGTATCACGCCTCTTCATAACGCATTCTTCTATCGCATGTCGCTGTATTTCGCTCTGTGGAATTTAAACATGTATATTTTGTAATGGATGCCATCCAACTGTATTCAGGACAGTGGAAATTTAAATGTCCTGTGGTGCCTCTCCTGATCCCAGTCGGTCGGTTTGACAGTCTGCCCCTCTTTTTTTTTTTAAAAAAACACCCTCACAATTAATAACAGATGGGATTATTTGTAATTGGGAGAACAAGAACTCTTCAGAAAATTTGCACTCTTTATTGCCCATTAGCTAATAGCTTGCTGTTTTGTGTGATGTAAAATCAAATATAGGATACATAAAACCAATAAAGACAAGAGATAAGCAAGAAATTACACATTTCTTCAATCCTTAGCTCCTAGCATTTTTTTCTCTCTGTAACATTGCTACAGCTTTACATGGCGTGCTTTCCTTTCTGTGAAAGAATCTATTAACTTATCAAAGTTCGTCAAACGTTTTGCTACATAAAAATCGAAATGTCGTTATCGAATACTGAAAAAGCTGTTAACACAAATAATACCCAAGACTCATGTGGTTTCTCGATCTAATTACGTATATTTTGTCACTGTCTGATAGATAAAACAAAATAAGCCTTTCTAATATTGCAGCAATTTTGTAACACACACCAAATAAATGAGACTGTTTTGGCAAAAATGGCAATTTTTATAATGCGACAGAATATAATTCACGAAGTACCAATACCAAATGCCTATTAGGCCTACTACAAGCAAAAAGCTTTATGTTAGCAAATAGTGTCACATTTCATTCACACGCACCAGCTTCTCAAGCATGAGATTGAAAAGTAGTATTATGAAATTTTTACACAAATTTGGAATTGTCTTATTCTTCCATAATTTGTGTGATGTCCCAATTTCTTCTCCTTCCTCGTTCTAACAAACAATCTTGTCATCACCAATTCTGTAGCTATTCCTGCCATTGTCAAAATTTGTTTGCCGATTACCTTCACTAACTCTGCCAGAAGCACCGGTTTAAACATTCCGTGATTATTCTCCGGTTAGGCATTGTTACACGTTCAAACAACACTTTTCCATGTTACTTCCAGAATAGAACTTAAACGGCTGCTAGCCAGGGACTGTATAACTGGTATTTACTAGCGATCTGGCAAAAAAATTTTCTTCAAAATTTCCTTTTCTTGGATACACCGAGAAGATAATACGTAATTTTTCTCACCTGTTATTCCTGTCAGTCATTTATTTCTATTTTGGTAGTCTGAATCTATGGATTTGGCTAGTAATTATAACAACGCTAATCATTCGCAAACCCAATCAACCGCATAATCTGACAGCGATTAGCATTAATCCGTTCGGCCTTACTCTGCTCAGCTCGTATAGCCCCGTTGCCTTTTGTCTGCAGAAAGTTTATTTATAGATGCAACGAGGATTCTCCTGATAGACATCAGGTACACTATGCACGCATTCAAAAATCAACTTACGATTCATTCAGAAATCGACTTAAACTGTGTTTAAAGATGTTCAAAAACCAACAGGGAAGCACTTCAAAATCATGCGAATAATCAATAGACAAACGTGCGCTGGATGCCAGACACTTTGTGAAACAAGTTTTTTTTCCTCAAGAATATGTATTTGGCGCCCCCTTTTCCCGGTAGCATCTAGCTGCTTGCTGTGACTGCTTGCACAGCCAACAGTTAAATTCCTGTATGCAGAAGCGGGAGAATCTACTGCTCAAACACGAATCAACTGCGCATGCGCATGAGCCCGCTCGTAACTGCTAAAATGAATCAAATGTAAACAGCTGTGAATTCACGCTCATAGGAGGCAAATTGTTGTAATGAAGCACTGCATGGTCTTCCTAAAGCCTTTGGCACATTTTGCTGTTGGCAGACGCTTGCGAGAGCACTGTGTGTCATCGTAAATGGCGCATTTCCTTTGTATTTTCATTTTTTTCTCTCGTTTGTGTTTTATTGTTGAAGTATTATTCTGCAGTAGCGGAATACAGTAATATCCTTTGTTAGAGTATCGGTTCTTACCAGTCAAAATTACAAAAATTTAACTGAAAACTAAAACAATTAAAAATTCCCGGAATTCTAAAAAATTCCCAGGTTTTTCCCAGTTTTCTCCCGGATGAAAAAATTCCCGAGTTTCTCCCGGATCTCCCGATTGTCCCGGGTCGTATACACCCTGTTTAACCCTACATCCTGCACCCATTTTGAAAATGCAAACACAGGTTTCTGTCAAGATTCTCAATGGCTGTCTTTAGGTTCACTGGCTTTGCACTAGTTACAGCTTGAAGTTATCAGCATACATGTGCTATATGCACCAGGATAAAACTGATAACGTAACTCACATACAATGAAAAGTGTATCGAGCCTAATACTGAACCCTGTGGGAAGTCAAATACTATATCCATCCATTGTTACTATAGGGTGACCAACACGGACACAATGCACTGCTGGAGATATGTCAGATATAAGTAAAACCACAACATTGCACTTTTCGAGAAATTTCGCCTGCTAAGTTTGGCAAGTAAAATATTGAACTCTATTATGTCAAACACTTTGCTGAAGTCCAAGAAGCACGTGGTAGTCACCTCTCCTGCATCTATGGCAAGCTTCAGGTCATCTGTTACCTTTATTAATACAGTGCTGCAATGTTTACCAAAAGTTGATTCGTATTCATCTAGTATGTTGTTTGCAGTTAGGCAATTTGTTAGCAAGTCATGGACTATATATTCTAAGACCCTGGACAGTGTAAGAAGAATGCAAGTAGGTCAGTAGTCAGGGGATCCTGTGGCAATGTCATTTTTGGGTAGTGGCTTAACTAGTCCCTGTTTCCAGGCCTCAGGGGAAACACTTGTGGTAAGGAGTCATAGAATATACCTGTTATAGTGAGAAGTAGTGGGACAATAATAGGCTGCTTCATTTGAACTGGGATGCCATGTCCACTAGGGTCTGATCTGATATGTATGTCTGCATTTTGGATGGTACTATAGGTAACATGCTTTAGATAGAATTTTTCATGGCTAAGTTTATTACCCCATGAAGAAATCAATGAGTCTCTGTTTTGTTTGCAGCTCAATTGTAGCTGCAGGTAATATGAAGCACCAGTTCAGTTCTTCGGCTAGCAGAATGGGATCACTTCCAGCTTTTACTTTGCCTGTACCAATACCACACAGATTTTTCCACAGGACAGATGATCTATTATTGTTGTATGTTAGTGTATGGGTATGCCTTAGTTTTGCATTTCTCGCAGCTTGACTGTGTGTTCTGCTTCTGCTTGTACTTGTAAGCAATATGATGTTGCACTTGGTATGTCCAATGTGCAGAATTTGGGACTCAGTTGTTTTAGTTCTTCAGTTAGTCAAGATGCAGGTTTCCAACTTATTTTTCCAGTATTTAGACAAGCAGATTTGTCATACAACTGATTACATATGTTAGTAAATCCATGAATTTTTTTTTGTTTTTTATCTCTGAGACAGGATTAGAAGACATCCCTGAAACTATTTCTTGCACCTTAGCTGCAAGCTGACATAAATTAATGTGTCTGAAGTCCAGGTATGTAGTTGTGGTTTCTATCTGGGACGTTCTAGCAAGTACACCATGAAAATTATGTCCTGGGCAGAGATGCCAGGTGCAGATATTTGAGAGGTACAAATTACTCTGGGGATTTCGTTGCAAATAGATCTACGAGAGTGTGACTACTCTTCGTATGATGGGTAGGGGCAAGCTGAGGTAGCAATACATTTGAAGAAGGAAGCATCAACTTAATTTGTATAAAAAAAAATTGTATCACCAACTATAATTACATGCTCGTATGTTGATTCAAGACTTGTATTAGCAGTTGCGAAGCAGACAAACCTGTGTACTTTAGGAAGTTTATAGAAAACATATATCAGGCACATTCTGTTACGAGATTTCATTTCCATGAACATATATTTCACTTGTTTATCTTAATTACTGTTGAATGTGTGTAGTACAGTAGGTGATAAAGCAAAGCATATGTACACCCCCGTATGCCACCCCCTTGTCTGTTACATCTGTCTTGTCTTATAAAGATGTAGCCATCTACATTTACTGAACTTGTGGGAATACTTGATTTGAGCCAGGTCTGTGTGTGTGTGTGTGTGGGGGGGGGGGGGGGGGGGGGGGGGTGTCAACATTGTGTTTGACACGTTCTGGTGATGACTGTGTGAGGATGCTGCTGTAGGAACACTTTTGACTCTGGGTCAGCACTGGTGAGGGAACAGACCAAGTGCTGAGGTCGGGGAATGCAGGTTCCTGGAAGTGAAAGCAGAAGATATCTTCAGGGAGCTGGAAGATTTTGTGACTATGGCCAGCAGGGTTAGGAACAGTCCAGCAATCAAACAGCCAACTAGTGACAGGACACTACACAATGTTCGTTTATGCTGATGGTCAAATGCCATCCTCTGCACATGCATCGAACCCCTGCTGGCTTTCCTGCACTGTGCCACTATTTTCTAGCTTTATTACTTCTCCATATGCAACAGGATGATCCACAGTCTTGCAGAGCTCCAGACATTACCTGACATAATTTAAAGGGGCGTTGACACTCATTTGAGTGACACCTAAAATTGCTTTACATCTTACTATTTTGCTTATTGAGTTGTATCTACTAAGTAGTCCTGAATTCAGTCACAAAGCAAGTCTGATAATCTGAACATACTTTGCTCACATGGATGTAACATGCAACTTCAAATTCCTTCCATTAATCTGGGCACTGTTATCAACTGCCATCCGGATTTCAAAGGTGATCTAAGTTTCACAACATTATTGATGGTGGTATTAATGCTGATTCCTAAACATGAGATTGCCTGCCTGAAAACAAGAATGACATGCACCTTTATCCAGCTACTTGCTACCCTCGATTGTTCCAACCACCTACAATAAACTGCCGTTACAAGGAGAAAAAATTTTCTTCATACAATCTTCATAGAATTATACAGGTGTATCATCTGGTGTCAAGATGCGTTTTCTATGATGAATTATGTTAGTTAATTTTCTACTTTACAATCACTTACCTCAATATCTCTAATTTCAGCATTTGTACAACATAAGGAATCTTGTTATGGATCTTTTGCAGTGAACATTTTGGGAAGATCAAATTAATTATTTCAGCCTTCTATCACACTACTTCTCATTTTTTTCCCCTCAAATTCATTTAACATTTCTTGGATGGCCTCTAACACTAATTTTGGATTTGTTTAGGTTTTCTGCATTCATCACAAAATTTCTTGCCAGACCTGCCCAAAGCATATTGTAAGTTGCTTTTGAACTGTATACAATGCTAAGCCACAGAATTGCCTGTAGAGGTGACCAAATGATGTCGAATGCTCAAATCATTTGTATTCTGTTACTTTTAACACCTGCTAAGCAGAAATAGTTCCCCTTTTTTTCAATTTCCTTTAATGCATATATTCATTGATGCTATAACATTCTTATGTTCAACAAACTGAAAGTTCTCTTCAGTTACAAGGATATCCAAGGCATTATCCCCTCAAACTGATTCTCCAACTGCAGAAGCTGTTTTCAGAAAAGACATTCAGAAGGATTACATACAAATTCCTGATCCTGCACCTTATTGCAATGATTTAACTCTCCCAATCTATAGCTGGGAAGTTGTAATCTCCCCTACAAAACATTAAAAAAAAATCACAAAATGTATCCAAAATATTTTCCTAGTTTGGTGTAAAACATTCAGCTATCAACCTTCGTGGATGAAGCAACAGGAGGCTAACAAATAGCATATCTAGCTTCTCTGTGTTCTCAGTTTAATTCTTTAATTCACTGCTATTTTTGTGTTTGAGAGGTACAGTAATGTGTTTTGGTAATGGTAATGTGTACATTCATGCAATCAGCATTCGTTTGTTTTTGCATGGCCAGTAGCCAGTAACCACAGATCAATCAGTTGAGAGCATCCACTGCTGAAGCACCATGAGACTATCAAGTAACATATTTGACTTTTTCGGTTTTTAATCATAGTTTAATTCTCAAGTTACTAGCAGGAGGTACTTGCTGAGTGCAGATGCAAGAGGAGCTGGCTGCAGTTCGTAAACAGTTGAAGATACTTATGACCATGTCAGCCACCTGCAGACTGCTGCCTCAGGATGTGGCAGCAGCGGAGAAACTGGCACGTCACATGGAACATCTCTGGTGTCACTTGTTTCACCCACAGGCTCTGCCGTCAAGGCACCTTCCTGCATACCCCGACATGGGATCCACACTCTGCAGGGTGAGTGGTGGGTTGTTATGCAGTCACATCACTCATTGAGAGTGTCGATGTGCAGACTCGCCATCTGCCCTCACACATTCACTCTGTGAGTGGGCAGATGGCCACTCCTTCAGCAGGGTCTGAGCAGATACAGGGGGGCAGGGGGTTTACTAGTTATCGGGAGCTCCAATGTTAGGCACATTGTGGAGCCTCTTAGGGAAATAATGTCCAGGGCCAGACAGAATTCCAATGTGCACTATGTGTTTGTGTGCCAGGTGGCCATATCTGAGATGTGGGGGAGGCTCTACCTATGGCTATTAAGGGTGCAGGGTGCCTTAAGATTGAGTTGTTGCAAACGTTATCACCAATTATGCCTGTCACTTGGGTTCTGAGAACATCCTCAAATTCTTCTGGCAACTGGTGGAAGTGGTGAAAACTGCTGGCCTCACTTGCATGGTGCAAACAGAGCACCCATGGTCTATCAGGGTTCTTTGATTTGGAGCCAAGTTGGGGACCTCAACCAGAGGTTTCATTGATTCTGTGATGGTCATGGCTGTAGATTTCTGGGCCTGTGTTATAGCATGCAGAGTTGTAGGACTCCCCTTGATAGTTAAGAGGAGCACTACACAAAGGAAGCAGCTACTCGAGTAGTTGAGTACCCGCAGAGTACATATGAGGCTTTTTTTCTTGGTCAGGCAGTAGTTTGAGGTTCTCTGCTGAATGTTTGTAAGTCAATATGTGGGGAGCAATATCAGATCACATACAAAGTAGAGACACTTTGACTGTCGAAATTTTAACAGTGAGTTCTTTAAGTATTTGTAATTTCTGGCCCTCCAGAAAATTTCTTTTGCTCAAATTATTCTCAGGACCAATAACTGGCTGAAACACAAAGTAAAAAGCTCTGAGATATTTAGCGATTCTTGGTATGTATATAGGAAAGACAGATTAGATGCCATAGGAGTGTGAGTTCATTGCAGTTGACAAAAATATTGTCTCCAATGCAGCAGAATTTGAGTGTGATAGTGAAATCATCTGCAAGAATGTAACAAGTCTAGGTCAAATCGAGTTAATTGTTAGACAGTTTTACCAGCCACCTATTTATGCTGTGATAGTTTGAGTATAATTAAAAAAGTCTACAGTCAGTAGCAAGTAAATACCCAGGTCATTCAATACTAGTTGGAAGCGACTTTAACCTACTGTGTAGATATTAGAATGTCTATGGATTCACTGCAAGTGGCATGGGCTAACAGTCTTGTGAAGTACTTCTGAATATGTTTTCCGAAAAACTACCTTGAACAACTAGTTAGACAACCCACACACAATGGAAATATATTAGACCTTGTAGCTACAGACAGACCTGACCTTATCGACAGTTTCAGATACACGGATTAGTGCTCATGATGATATTGCGATGACAGGAGAGTGTTTATGCTTAAAAAAGCATAAGCAATTGTTAGACTCTCACTTAGCAGTGAATGGACATCATTTAGCTCCAGCATGGAAGATATACAGGGATTCTGGACGAAGTTTAAACAGACTGTAAATCACACTCTGGAAATGTATATACCAAGTGAGTGGATTAAGGATGGAAAGGACCCACCATAGTCTAATAATCAGTTTCAGGGAACACTGAGGAAATAAAATATTGCACTCTTGGTTAAAAATAGTGCACAAATGCCAGCAGGCAAAAGTTAGTAGAAGTTCAAGCGTCTGAAGATCAATGCACACAGCATATAACAACCTCCACCATCATACCTTGCTCTTGATGAGAACCCAAGACAATTCTGGTCGTACATAAAATCACTAAGTGGGTCAAAGGCTTCATTCGGTCACTCATCGAGCAGTCTACGGAGACAACAGAAGATAGCAAAAGGAAAGCTGAAGTTTAAAATTTCATATTTAAGAAATCATTCATGCAGGAGGATCATACTAACATACCATCGTTTCACTGTCTTACAGACTCCCACATGAAGGACACAGAAATTTGCATCTGTGGCACACAGAAGCAATTGAAAGATCCGAAAATATATGTTGCCAGGTCCACATGGAATCCCAATTCAGTTTTACTGAGAGTGTTCTGCGGATCTGGCCCCTGATTTAGCCTGTGTTTATCGTGAATCTCTCACCCAGCGAAAAGGTCTCAAGCGATTGGAAAAAGCACAGATAACTATATATATATATATTTTTCCACATGGGAAAAATATATCTAAAAACAAAGATGATGAGACTTACCAAACAAAAGTGCTGGCAGGTCGATAGACACACAAACAAACACAAACAAACATACACACAAAATTCCACCTTTCGCAACAAACAGTTGCTTCGTGTGTATGTTTATGTGTATCGACCTGCCAGCGCTTTTGTTTGGTAAGTCTCATCATCTTTGTTTTTTTATATATATACAAGGTAAAAGAACTAAGTAACGTAATTGCATACCAATGTCCTTAATGTCAGTATGCTACACAACTCTTGAACACAATCTGAGTTAGAATATAACAAACTTCCTTGAGACAGATAAGCTTCTACCAACAAGTCAGCATGGATTTAGGAAACACTGCTCATGCTAAACTCAGTTTGCCCTTTTCTCACATATCATCTTACAAACCATGGATGGAGGGCAACAGGCAGATTCCATTCTTCTAGATTTCTAGGAAGCATCTGACATGATGCCCCACTGTAGACTGTTGACAGAGGTACAAGTATATGGGATTGGTTCCCAGATATGCGAGTATTTCGACGAATTATGAAGTAATAGAACCCAGTATGCAGTTCTCAACATCAAGTGTTCATCAGACAATAATATCATCAGAAGTGCCCCAGGGACAATTGACCTGATGAACAATTTATGGTTACTTGCTGATGGCAATGTGATATATGGGAAGGTGTCATCATTGAGTGACTGTAGGAATAGAAAAGATGACTTAGACAAAATTTCTAGTTGTTGCGATGAATGGCAGCTTGTTCTAAATGTAGAAAAATTGAAGTTAATAAGGATAAGTAGAAAAAAGCCTTGCAATACTTGACTATAACATTAGTAGTGAGATGCTTGAAAGTCTCATCAATTAAATATTTAGGTGTAATGTTGCAAAGTGATACAAAATGGGATGAGCACACCAGGATTGCATTCACACAATAATAATCAAGTATACTTATTGCAAGACACTGCTTAACATTTCAAATAATGACCTTAGACTTTCATGGGCAACAATGAAGATGTACCAACATAATTTGTCTGCTCACTAAGATTCATGATCCATCAAGATTCATGATCAAGCCACGGTGTTTATTCAAAATAAATTAAAGGTATACTGAAAGATAATATATACTGTGCTCCACATCTTTTACTGTAGTTCGAATTAAGGCTGTTCCTCATAACAAACCTAAGAAGATAATCAACTCCACCTCTTGACGGGATATTACACCATGGTCTTAACAGGTCAACTGGATGGCCACAGTGCTTTTATCTTCAGTGTTATGGTCATGCTTATACTCATTAAACCACAATAAAATAATCATCAGTGCTTGTGCTCAGTCCCCATGGATTTCATCCAAATCAGTTTTTAAAACTGTTTCTTCCACATTTCACAGGATTTGCTAAAATCATTTTATAAGGCTATCAAATGATAACTGCCAGACACCTGACTCAAACTTACTCTATGACCTCTACAAAGATCTTGTTTATAAAAAAAAATGATGCCCTCTGGCATTTTACAAACCATGGAATTGGTCATCAACTTCAGTGATCTGTTCCTGTCACCATTATGAAAGTTTCTTCACAAATCACAACATTCAGATTATGTGCTCGGTGCCACTCTTAGAAGTACTTTAACACAATGCTACTGGTTATTTCAATGTATTTGGTATAAAAAAAATTTCACCTGGAAATACTGCATGGCTGAAGAGTCTTCCGTGCGATCTGTAAAAACTGACGAATCCTTTCCAAGTTTTACTTTGCTTACAGCTTCGTGAAATGCTCTAGCATCTGAGGAAAGAGAGAATAAAATCAAAGGATTAAGTCAACAAAATGAACTGACACGGCAGAACAGAAGCAGTAAACAACAAAATTGCATTGATGCAGAACTTCATACCTGCTACACTCTGAAATCTGAATAGGAGGCTCTCTGTATCAAAAGTGAATACATAACCTTGTGGTCCCACTCTAGCACATTCAGTTGCCCTCGAAATGGGATATTCACCAATGCTGTCGTAAGTACTCTCATCTGAAATTTTAAAAAAAGAAAAAGAACTCTTTGAAAATATACAAGACAGTTTATAAATGAAAAAAATACTTAAAACTTTTTTTATCGAAAGATACGTGTTATGCACAAACCAAACCCTAGAACATATGATATTTACAAACTGAAGTGGGTTTTCTAATGCCATGATTTGCCTCAGACTGCCATGATAAACGTCCTGCACCAGAACTCAACATTGAAATTTTGATTTCCAAAAGTTTCCTACCATGTAATTAAAAAAAAAAGATTAACCTGGAATTTTTAAGAAATTAAAAAAGTCTGACACAAACTTTAACAATGTCCTTCATACCAATTTGATCAGTGTAGGGTCAGCTGCAGTATTCAGCCCATTTGGCACATTTGTGAAACTTTCTCATTCAACTATTAACTATGCTGTTTGAAATCAATATATTATTTACAGCACATCGCAAAGGTATAAATATACTAAGAACAGGTTAGGCAGGCTTCTACAGGTTCTTGAATATATACCACAAATAATTCATACCATATGCTTTTGTTACTAGGAAACTTTGCTTGATGAGTTCCCTGAAAAAATTGTACCATGTGACATTAATGAAAGTGACAAGGCACCTTGTACATCTGGGTCCACAACTGCTGCGAATTTCCTGTGTAGGTTGTTTTATTTTGAAATAATCACTATTTTTTGAGTTAGCTGTTAGCTAATTCCCCCTCCCCTTGAATATTTTAGAGCAACCTCTTATTTTCATCACAGTGGAAAATTGTACGGATATAGCATCATATAATCGAACCATCACTGTAGATGAAAAAACATTTGACAGTGTCTTTAATGGACCCTCGTAACCATTGTAGTTGTGGGCACAACCACCTCATATGTCAAGCCCATACGTAAAAAAGAGAAAATTTGACCTTGATGCGAGTTTTGTCACTGTAGCTGCATACAAAACATTAAAATAGTTTCATATAAGATTTAAACTGAGATTACACATGATGTAAAACAGACCTGAAGTCCTGGTAGAGGTGTGCAAACATAACAACAGTAACTATGAAAGTGAGTTTACAAATGCTGATAAGTTGCATAAGTAATACAGATCCAGATCATATACAAGATTCATGCCACCCACCAGCTCAAAAGTGTGTAGTATTGTACTGTGCTGGTGAAAATGGATTAACTTTGTTTTATTGAAAAATAATTATTTTAATTAACTTTGCATTGGATGTGATGTCCCCTACTGAAACTATGATCATACCAAATATGGTTCTATATGACAACGTAAATGGTGCGTCTTTTATACTGTACTATACAAGTGGCCTTGCACGTAAGTACTAATTGAGCTTTTATTATTTTATATTAATATTTGTATTTTACACTTTATCAGAAGAGCTGCCCCGTACCGATACAAGCTTATGTTATGGCTCCATTAGCAGTGCCTTGACAATGTAACTGTATTCAGCTATTGGTTAAGCCTATTTGTTGTATATGACGTTTTGCTTGACCTTTGTACAGACTTTATTCAGCATACTTGACAATGCATGTAATGATCTTGGATGGTATGTATTCATGTTCTTCAAAAATTGTGTACAATTAATTTCATTTGAGATTTATATAATCTCAATTATTTGGTTAGGCTGTATTGCACGATATTATTAACACTTCTCTTTACCTGTCACCAGGTCATCTGGTGACGGACTATGCTCAAAACACGTCATGAGCACAAGAAAGGATTCAGTACCATCTGGATCTATATCTCTTATGTGACTTAGAAGCACTTTTAAATTCACTTTCATTGAAATTACACATGGATGCTGCCACATGTCTTCCCCAAACTGATGTGTGGAATATATGACACTATATGCTTAAAATTAATGTTAGGAAAGGAACAGAGGTAGCTTAAAATGTCCAAGGGATTAAATTAGCTAATTGCTAAATCATGAAATACTGATTATTTCAAACTGAAACAGTCTATGCAGGAAAGTGACTTCTCTCAGGGAATTCACAGCAGCTGTGTGCCCATAGATGAGAATAAGTATTTCACATTTTACATTTATATATTTTGTATGGAAAGTGTTTAATTTCTACAAAACTGCTGCAAAAGTGCGTATAGGATCTGACTGTTTCACCAAGTTCATGCAACTTCATACAAATAATTAAGATGCACAGAACAATTGTTCCAACTTAATACATCATTTAGGCATGTTCATAACTTCCATATATATATATAGATGATGTGACTTACCAAATGAAAGTGCTGGCAGGTCGACAGACACACAAACAAACACAAACATACACACAAAATTCAAGCTTTCGCAACAAACTGTTGCCTCATCAGGAAAGAGGGAAGGAGAGGGAAAGACGAAAGGATGTGGAGACAAAGAGTCTTTGTCTTTAAATATGTCTGCTTGTGTCTGTATATGTGTGGATGTATATTTGTGTGTGTGCGAGTGTATACCCGTCCCTTTTTCCCCCTAAGGTAAGTCTTTCCGCTCCCGGGATTGGAATGACTCCTTACCCTCTCCCTTAAAACCCACATCCTTTCGTCTTCCCTCTCCTTCCCTATTTCCTGATGAGGCAACAGTTTGTTGCGAAAGCTTCAATTTTGTGTGTATGTTTGTGTGTGTCGACCTGCCAGCACTTTCATTTGGTAAGTCACATCATCTTTGTTTTTAGATATATTTTTCCTACGTGGAATGTTTCCCTCTATTATATATATATATATATATATATATATATATTAGCCCAAAACACAAGAAAATTAAAAAATGCTCACCAACTTTTTTTCCCCAGCACTTGGCAACATCTGAAATCAATACTGAATGTCAGCACTTCTGTTTTGTTTGCTGTGCTATATGAATTCTACAAAAATGAATGATGCACTTTCTATACTGTGTGATACACAACACGGAGCTAGTATTGAGAAGCTGCGGTGGCTGAACATACCAATACTGAATGTCAGTGTGCAAACAAGAATAGAAAAGGAAACTGATAATATTTTACTTTATATTATTTTCTGAAATATAGGTTGTGTCGAGACTGATCTGCAGCATTGGCCTAGGTTAAATTTAAATTGACTTACTAAACCCAACAAATGCAAGATCGTGAGAATCACCATAATTTTACACTTATTGGATTTCAATGGATGTTCTCTGTTTGCCATTTTCACTATTTCATAGGCAAAAAGAGATAGGTGATATCAGAAGGTGTGTCAGCAGGTTCAATATTTCTAAGAAGCTAATTCATTTGCAGTTACAAGAAACAAGTATTCATTAAGTCTGAATGTCCATTTCTATCTTCATTTGTGCTCAACATAAAGGTAACGGCTCTGTTTCTCATGTTAGCACAATTACAATAGCAAAGTGCAGCTTAACCCTCAACAGCACAGTGTCGCAACTTTTCTCTACCACTATCCATATTCTAATACAAATACGAAATTTACGCATACAAATTTCTCAGTAACAGTATAAGCTGACAAGCAGATTTCACCTAAAGACATGAAAGATTTTCTGTTAAATTAGTAATATAAGTTGTGAACCAGAATGTCAATCACTGAGTAACGAACAAAGATTGTCACATACTTCACAAGGAATTTTTATCTTCTGTCTCACTATACAGTCTGTCAATAAATTTGCTGGCTGCTGAATTAGCATGGTACACGCCACTTTGTTAAAAGTAGTGTCAGGCTCATAATATTTCTGCAAACGTGAAATGTGTGACCAGAAATTTATTCCACATCCTGGAAGCAGTTTATGATATTAATGAATAATCTCACTTAACAGAGCAGCTAATCCAATCTGTGATAATACATAACTGAAAAAAAGATTCCACCAGCCCAGGTGTGTTTCCTACTTTGGAGATGTAAATTGCCTTCAGTGTCAAACATCCTCATACAACTTCATGCCAATTTAATAAAGAACAAATCAAGATTATGTACACAAAGTGTGTAATGGCCAAGTTCAAGTGGGAGCAGCTTTTGTATTGCAGACCTGTAGCCCTCCAACTTCCATATGATTGGTTTGCTAAAAAAAAAAAAAATATCTCAGGGGGAAGCACAGCAGCTCTAATGACAAACTGGAGGACAACAATGAATGACTGGCTCCTGTCACGGCTGCAGGAAATCCGTAAGAAGGAAATCCTCCTGCTCATTAAAAACTGAGTTGGCTGAGCTCAGGGCTCTGGCAACTACTTTTGAATAAAGACTTCAATGTTACCCACAGTGTTGTTTCTTATCTTATTCTGAACACCCCTCATCCTAATATCACTATAGGCTTCAAATATTTTTCTGCCTTTTTTAACAGTTTTCAATACATTGGGACCAAGTGATGGGAAAGCAGATGAATTAATGCACTGACAGATAAATGGTGATAATTTTACATTATCAGAAAGTAGGCCATGACAATAATATTTTTGTTGATACAAATCAAGATGATACCCAGAATATACTAGTGAAACATTTTTCACAGAAAATTTGATGTTACAGTACTGGGTGTAAATTATTAAGGGAAAAGTCAGCAGTGGATATAAACATGTCAGAACTTATTGACTGCCACCCATGTAAAAAAACAAATGTAGATGATTGAAGAGTGTCAAAAGCACAAGGAATATCTGCGATAAAATTCAGAAAAACAACAACAATGTTGTCATCACAGCTAAAAAATTTATCAGGTTTGAGATGTTATTGTCTCATTGATTTCCAAAATAACTAATAGTGTGTTACTCACTTGTGACTATTGAAAAAAGAGATAGTTATCAACCTATGTCTGATCACCCTATTGAGATTAATGTAAATTTATTTAGGCAAATAAAAGCTACTACTTCAAAACTGCCACATCCAACTTCAAGAGGAAGTATTCAAAATGAATACTGAATACATCCTATTCCTATAGTGATCTGAGATTTAATTTAATCAGCCCAGGTGTTTATTAGTTATGACACTGTATAAAATACTGAAGAGTGAAAGGACATGCTAGATGTAGACAGAATTAAAAAGGTTGTTGAATGGTGAATGCAATAATACACTACAGGGAACTAAAGAAGTAAGACAGATTAGTAAAATTCCTTAAGTGAAGCACACTGAGGAATTCAGATAGCACACATAATAACAAAAGGTTTTAAAAACCACAGTGATTTAAAACACAAGAATACAAACAGAAAAACACTTTTCTACAGAAGTTTCAAGGACATATCTTAATGTAGCAGGCAAACATTTGCTTCAAAAGATGAAACTGATCAAACATGTTTTGAATACCATGACAACAGTCACGTACCACAAATGTGTTTTAAGGCCCTTGTAAATGACCAAACAATTTGTCAAATTTTACTACAGTTGGCAAAATTTGACTGTGTACAGTGCTGTTTGATGTGTGTGCCAGAAATTCTGATTGACAGAAAATCTGACAACATGGCAAACATTGTTAGTGTTGATTTTTCACTGTGTAAGCTTTGTGAAAAATTGTTTTATTTCAATTTATTGCAGTGTATCATGACTTTCCACAGCCATATAAATTACAATCAATGATAAAAACAAAATAGCACTGGTAAGTACCAAAATGGTAGAGGTATTACCTTTCCCCGTGCATATTATGCAGGAAGAGGTTAAGAAGAATATCAATATTCTATGTACAGCATACAAACAGGAGTGCAATTAAGATAGAAAAATGTCTGGTTCTTAAACGGATCATGTAGGCTATATGTTCCCACATTGCCATATCTTAATGAACTGTCTTTGGAGGACCTAGTAGAGGAGAATGAATTTTCGCATACTTGTGTATTATTCTTCAATGTGAGGGCGAAGTAACTCTAAACAAATCATTAAAATTTCCACTGTATAATTGCAGAAAATTGATGCAATCAACAGGTTCCAAGAGTAACATTCCCTTTAACAGGTTTTAATGTGTTGAGATGCTTTATCATTACTACATTACACTGCACTGCATTAATACTTGTTCCATAGATCATGAATACAACATCTCGTAATAATGTGGAAAGTCAGTTTAACATAAGGTTTCTTTATGTTATGTAATTTTTAATTAATACCTAAAAATTCATCTATTCAGTAGGAGTAGTTGTCATTCTGTAATTATTTTAATTTCTTTTCTAAATGCTATCTGTCAGACTTTTAATGCTATTTGGTAAAGGACCAAAGACTTTTGTGGCAGCATAATTCAACCCCTGTGCCAAAGTCAGATTTAAACTAGAATAGTAAAGCTTATTATCCTCCCTTCTAGTCTTGCAGCTATGCAATTTGCTATTGTTTTTGAATTGGGCTGGGTTATTAGTACCTAATTTCTTAAGTGAATATGTATTGTGAAGGTACTGTGAATATACCCAATTCCTTAAATAAATATCTGCATGCTGATCTCCAGTGGGCTACAACTATTATTCCTATTACACACTTTTGTGGAATGAATACTTTCCTTCTCAATGGCGAATTATCCCAAAATACGTCATATGAAAGCAGTGAATTACAACAGGCACAATAGGCTAATTTACTGATACGGTTATCACCAAAATTTGCAATAACCCTTATAGAATAAATAGCTGAACTCAAACAATTCAGCAGATCATAAATGTGTTTCTTCCAATTCAATTTCTTAACAGTGCACAAAACTGGAAGGTGAACATTCTGTTTTACCAACATACTTGTGTTCAAAGTCTATATTTATCAGTAGTGTTATGCCATTTACGGTACAGATCTGTACATATTGTGTTTTCTCAAAATGTAGTGGGAATCCATTTGCAGAGAACCACTTAATTTTGTGAAAGACATTTACAGTTTTCTTAGTTATTCTTGTTTGCTGAGTGGGATTACTGTACTGGTATCATCAGCAAAAAGAACTAACTTTGCATCCTCATGAATATAGAGTAGCAAGCTATTAATATATATATTGGGGACAATAAGGGACACAAGATTGAACGTTGCAGGACACTGTTCTTGATACTTCCCCACTTAGGTTGGTTGGTTTTTGTAGACTATCTGTATAGTTAATTTCAATCTTCTTCATTCTTCAAGTTTAATTCATATTTAACCATTTGTGAACTGTACCACTCATGCCACAATAGGTAAGCTATCTAGAAGATTTCCATGATTCACACAGTGATCACAAAAAAACCCAATGGGTGATGTTCAGTTGTCAAAAGCCTTTAATATTTGTCCAGTGAAAGCATATATAGCAATTTCTGTTGAAAAGCCATTTTTAAAACCAAACTAACATTCTGTTAGTACTTCATTTTTACAAACCAGCATTTGTAGCCATTACCCCAGTGTCAAAATACAGCACACTCAAACAGTAACTGCTTCAAAAGTCAGAATAAACTGACAAATGCTGTATGTATGTATGCACATATGTATGCATGTGTATGAACTTTTTTGACAAATTCATGACTAAACAACATAATATTCAAAATTTTCACAAATATAACAAAATTTTTAATACTCTAAAATTTTTTTGAATATAGAATAAAACAGTATAATACATTCACATCAATACAGTTTATTCAACAAAGTCTCAAAATGGAATAGTAGTATATAACTTTATGAACACTCTTAGAACTAAAGATATGTTGCAGATTTGATGTTCCACTGATTAACAACAAAATAAAGCCAGCAATGACCAAACGAAATATTTCTACAAGTGTGACATTTTAGTCGTCGTCATGAATTGTACAATAGCATGAACTGTCACAAGTGAAGATTCAGATGTAAACATAGGAAATCAACCATGATGACATGTAGCAGAATTTCTATAGGACATGTAAATTTAAATTTGTTGAATGCTTTCAATTAGCCAATGTTTAAGTTCATCAGCATTCAGATATTCGACGGTCTACGGCAGTTTATTTTGCAGTAAATACTTTTACCAAATCTGAACACATTTAAGTGACTATATAATTACTACTACTTTATTGACTAAAACAAATAACATATTCTAATGTAACAAATAATGTATTACCTCTAAAAGATCCATAAATAATTTTCTGAAAATATAGTGGGAGCCTGAGGAAACATTAAGTGCTTCACTCTAAATATGAAATAGAAGAAACCAGACACTGCCATTTTCATGTACCAAAATATATTTTGGGCCTCATGTTTAACATGACTTGATAATATATACAAGTCAATGTTAATGTTTGTTTCCTGTTTCTGTTTATTTATTAATATATCCACCACTCAGCATTTGCACACTCTACCAGGACAATATCAAGATTACAACAGTTTTTGAATTCAAGAGTGTGAACCACTTTTACATACATTTCTTTTTTTTTCATTTTTCAAGGCATTTAGCGAGACAATGTGTCAATGAAGGTAATATATTTGATAGATTTGTATCTGTACATTCGTAACTATTGTTTTCTTAAGTCAAATTGTTGATATATCACTCTTTGCAGTTGTTATATTTATTTACAGACTATCTTGAGTTATACCTACACATTTTTCTTTCCTATACAAAACTACATTTCCTGTCAAAAAAAATTTTTGGGCCCCCATGAGATTTGCACCACACAACAATTTTGATATGGAGGGGGGTGGGAATCAGAAGGAATTAAACAATAGTTTTTTTTGGAAACTGTTCGTATTTTACTCAAAAGTTTCACATTCAAACTAGGTATTACATAACTTACAGTACTCCCAATTTTGTAATTACAGTTAGCATACATCTTACAAATGTTACATCATCCGCAATATGCATAGATTTACAGGGCATGTTACTGGGTAGCTCATTTACAAAGTATTATAAATACTAGTGCCCAAACACTGTTCCTTTAAGAACAGTGAGAGTAACATTCATTCAAGAACTGACTTCATTATTTAGTTTAGTTTCTGCATTTTCCAAATATCACCCACACAACAACCGACCATGATGTGGAACATGTCATCGGTTTACAAACAGTTATCATTTTGCTGTGAAAACTCTGCTACATCATGGTCATTTACAGAGCTAGAATTTAGTAATCTTAATCTGCAACAAAATTCAATAAATGTAACCCACCCATGTACACATAACTTTTTCTTGTTTATGAAATTTGACCCAATTGTAAAGGATGGAAAAGGAAACTGGCAATGCCCTGTTTCAATGGTACTATCCGGGCATTTGCCTGGAGTGATTTAAGGAAATAACAGAAGACATCTGGCCGGCCATTTGCAGATTTCAACTGCCATCCTCCCAAATGTGAGTCCAGTGTTCTAACCATTGGGCCACCTCATTCATTAGGTGTAAAGTGGGCATTACTGTCTTCAACAGCAAGCGCCGTGAGTGAATGGCACACCTTTGTTTCCAAATGAGACACACACAGTATACCATCGACACTATCTGTGCAGATATTTTTATTGCACTACAGATACAAAAATAAATGGGAATCAGAAATTACTCTGTAATGAGCAACAGGAGACCAACATCACTAGTACCAAACTATTCAGAAAATATCCGTGAACAACCTGGTGTTCAGACATGGACAAGATCAAAATATTCCTCTGAATGCTGGTTCATTACTATGAAACTGCAACTATGCTACAGGAGATCCCTCACATATCCAAAATACGGATAGGCCAAACATCAGCCACTTCATACGTAAAGAAAAAGGGCCGACAATTACACTTCTTTTATCCAAAATCTGAAACGAAAGTTCACTCAATAAACAAGTCGCTGAAGTCGCGCTCTGACGTTTCTCGCCTCTGGTATTACCAAGCAACAGTCAAAATACTGCTTCGCAAAAATCAGAGTTAATCATATGTCGTCAACGTTATTGTTAGTACCTATACACTACAGCTGTTCACGACCAATAGTGATCACTTCAAACCGACGCTGTTCAAACTAGAACTTTCCTTTTTAACAAAGAAATTTCTAATGCGCTCCGAAGGTTCAGTTTTACATACGAAATATTTTCCACAGTACAATGGCCTTAAATGTTTAATCTCAAAATTTTCTAAGAAATTTCGATAAAAGTAAGTTTGCTTGGTTTGTACCGGTATCCAAGTCTCAGAATGAGTTTCAGTGACTACTTGAGAAATAAAGGAATTGCGATGACTAAGAACGTCCTTATGCATAACTAGGTGAATAACTGAACAAACCTGCTCTTTTTTCCTATACTTTTCTCTTCAAAAAGACGCGTCGGATACACACAATGAGATGTTTGGTACAAGAGAATTTAACGAGAAATAAGACTGATTACCTTTCCGAATTTTTGCGCTGAGGCCCTGAGGATCGTAGTCTAGCGTAACAACCACCGAATGTTCATATTTTGGCACAAATTCACACGTAGTAGTAGCGCACAAGACATTCACCCTGCGAAATATCTGCGCCATTTTTCGTATTAGATAAGATAGCGTGACACTAAGCTTATGCCTACAAGCTCGAAGCAGTGCAAAGAACTTCAAATACAATGCTGCAATGATGAACTTGACCACAGTAAATTATCCACATATTTACGATAGGTTCTGAGACACTGACCTATAGACATGGAGGTATAATAGTAATTGTACCTCCGTGTCTATAGGTCACTCATATTTGGTCAATTTGTTTGCAGCGTCAAGTGCTAGGGGCCAACTGTAAGACGCCGCATAACTGCTGTATAGAGTATTACAAGAATTTCGACGTAAATCAGATGCATTCTTCTTTACTTATTTGTTTACCTCGAATACTTGGATTATTTTGGCGGTGTTATTGAATATTTTAGAATGTAAACAAACAATAAAAAGAAACAGAAACAAGGCATTTGCAGAAAAAAAGTTTTCAACATGTACGAAAAACCAAAAATATCTTAAGGAATCAAATTTATTTATAGGCAATAAAATTCGCAAAATTAAAAAACAACATACTTTGTATCTTCTCAGTGTCAATTACGATAAAAAAGTTTATTAAGACACGTTACATGTATAAAAGAACTTATCTCTCTTCGATGTAGGCCTATGCTTTCAAAAGCAGACTGTACACTTGATGGTCCAACAAATTCTTATCACTGTATTTATTTAGTCACGACAACATTTTTATAAACGCTTATCATCTCACGTTCAGCCTATAATCTATACACGAATCACTCCCGTGATCAAATTCATTTGACAAAAATGAGTGCATGATAGTGGCAGCATTTTTCTTAGGCGAATCTACGTATGATAATCTAAGCACATAGTGCAGTTACTCGGCGCAATTTTATGCTGCACAGAAGCGCTTCATAATTTTGGCGTTGCTGAGAAGATCCTTCTTGTATTTCTCTTGCCAGAATATTGCATATAATTTTCCATTCCTCCAGACATATGTTGTAGTGTATGCATAGTATTTTAATGCCTAAACCCGTTTAGTACAGTCTACATAAAATGTGTATGAACCCTTTGACTGTTGTGGACGTGCTAAGATGCTTTCCGGGTTGCTATGAGAATCTTAACACGGCCTAGTCTACCTTTCTCAACATCTAAACATATTCTATCTGTCCTGCCCTGGAGTGCTATAGGCGCATACGACGCGGCGCCACTCAGGCACATGGGTGCTGTTGACACCTTTGACACACACACACACAATCGCATTTGTGTCCCGTTTCGAGGAGGTCTTCAAAGTTAGGGTTTTTTAGTTGTAGCATTTTGGGCATTTGTTGTTGGGTTCTACTGTTAAAGTTTCTGACTTGTCTTTACGTTTCTGGTTTTTTTCAGTATAGATATTAAGGTCGATACACTTGAAGGAATGGGATGGGGTGGAATGAAAAGTCAAAACATTCCACAATGTATTTCAGGTGGAGGCATTCACAAAGGACTCAATGTTTACGTTTGTGTGGGGAACTGAGTCGTCGGCTAACATCGGAAGTTAACCGATTTTCACTGCACTCACATGTGTTGTCATAGTGGATTTAGCGGTTTTGAAGCTTCCTAGTCTTTATTGTATTATTTTGTTTTGTTTTCGTAATGTCGTGCAGTTGTTCCATGAGTAACTGGACATTTTTTCCATTGAACGTTCATTGACCAGAGAGGTCCGATACATGAAAGCAAAAATTGATTTATAGCCAATTTACACCAGTCATCAAGGCAGGCGACGTCACTGTCAAATGGTGGAATATTCCAACTAGATGGAACGTCCAAGCAGCGTCACTTTGCTTAGCCCACCACCAGACACTGACGTCGGGTGATGAAATACCCTGTGTGATTCAAAAAGCCAGAATATAATATCAGAATTAAGGAACTAACAATGGCAAAATTTGTTAATGGCTAAAGCAAGGATGTTCTTGATAAAATTTGTATGGTAAGCTGCTGAAAACTGGAGCAACATTTCAAGACAGTGAAATATATAATGATTATACAGTCACATTGAGCTTGTTTATTTTATAATTTCATGTTTTTTTTTCTTTCTAAGTCGAAAACAATGTCTAAAACAACTGTATTTTTTGCTTCAATAAAGCTGATGCTTACACTGTTAAAAACGGTTATTTAACGAAAAGGACTTCATCATGTTATGTTCTTATTTATACACAGAAGGTGTTTTCTCAGTGCTAGTATTGTAGATCCAAATTTTCTTTCCCTCCTAGGTATCTGGTCTCTCTTGCAGAAGAACACAACACGAAAAAAGTAACAAAGTTGTCATGGAACATTTGCACTGTACCAAGGAAACCAAACAAAACACAACAATAAAATAAAGGCTAAGAAAACGAAAAAGTACGAACTCGATGCTATAATATGAGTTGAGTGTTGCGAGAATACGTTATCCTCCGACACTAGTAGACGACGACACCATTGCCCGTCCCCCCGCCACACACCAATGTCAAAGTCAAAACTTTCTTCCCAAGACACCCTAACATTCTGTTTACAGCCTGTGTGATTGCTGCCATTTGAAATGCAGTGTGAATTGTTATGACATTATGTTCTGCCTCATTTCGTTCTGTTTAGTGTAAATCGACCTTTAGGTTTTATAATACCTGGGTAGAAAAAAGCTTACAATTTGTAAAAATAAGAACATACACCGATGAAGAAATTTTCATAATAACCTTTAATAACCATTAATTTTCATAATAACCATTAATTTGATGGTGAAAAGTTCAGCTCTATTGAAAGGGAAAAGTACAGATGTTTTTGACGTTATTTGATAGGTATAAAGAAAAAATCACAATAAATAAGGTAAATAGGACCTTTGCTTTGCCATATAAACAGTGCTGTTTTTCTGGGGGAACGCTGGGGGATGCGTACTCCTAAACTTTTTCGCCAACAAAGCAATTTTTTTACGATGTTGAGAACTTGCAAGAGTGCCAAAGATTTATTTCACGGACGTAAATTTTTCATTTCGTTTTTTGTGTTGGTAATTGCAATACGAATGATACCAGTGCAGTTTTTGGTGGGAAAATCGATGTCATTGACTGTTTCAAGCATTTCGAAGCTGCGGCAACCTTCTCAACAACTGAATCGCTGGCTGGCAGCTCGACAAGCATGTTGTGCCTTCGCCCGCTAATAGTGGGCGATGGTAGTGCTAAACGGATATGCATACACTCAAATCGCATGCTTCATTTGAGGTGATGTAAACTGATGTCTTCGATACCACTTTCTCAGTATCGCCTGCTTCATTTGAGCTATAAAGTCAACTGAAAAGTACGATAGCATTTTTTTTGTATTTCGACATGTTGATGACATCATGGCCAAAAGCAGACGGGTGGTATCCCATGCTTCAGTTATAACTAATTTTCGCTGAATTATATCCCATGTCAGGGTACCCTCAAACTTTTTTTTTTCAGAAAAAAGCACTGCATATAAACATTATCTGATATGGTGAGTGGTGGGTAGTGTTTAACGTCTCGTCAACAAAGAGGTCATTAGAGACGGAGCGCAAGCTCGGGTTAGGGAAGGATTGGTAAGGAAATCGGCCGTGCCCTTTCAAAGGAACCATCCCAGCATTTCCCTGAAACGATTTAGGGAAATCACGGAAAACCTAAATCAGGATGGCCGGAGACGGGATTGAACCGTCGTCCTCCCGAATGCGAGTCCAGTGTGTATCTGATATGTTTGTATGAATATATTATCACTACAAAACATATGTCAATGTTTTGAAATGTCTGGATTGCGCTTTTCCAACTGTTTCACTTTACAGGCGTTTACTGTACAAACTTTATCAAGGATATCCAATATAAATTTTGGTCTTGTGATTGATAACCTTTGCCTGTTCTGTAATAGCCCACTTTCATGTGTTAAAAATATTATTCAGATTGTTGTGGTTATTCGGAATATTTATAATATTAAAGCAGCATTTTCGGCCAGTATTGTGTTAGTTTTATGTAGTTAAAGCCTAAAAATCATTAAATTTCAAGATTTGGTCACATGATTGAAAATGCTCTGTTACTGGCTGACACTGGTGATGTCACAGGCTAGGAATAAGGCAAAGCTATACGTGTTTTATAGGAGTGTTACTTGAAGTAACTGCAAACAGTTTCGTTATTTAGTCATGGAAAACGCATTTAGGAATTTTAAGTGACAATGGCAAAGAATTTTGTGAAGGCTGATAGTGGAAACCCTCCGAAACTTGATGCATTTGTGGTCTCTTCATTCTTCAAAAGCAATTCAGATTTTTATGTTCTGGAAATAATAAACATGAAAACTGCACTGGACGGCGACTGTGGAGGAAATACTGTGACACAGCAATAAGTCGCAGAATTGTCTTAAAGCTGAAGGAATCTGGACCTGGATTATTTGCTTGGACTATGATGAAAAGGTTTCCCAGAGCAACTTGTGAATCCACGTTCAATAAAACACAGTGACAGTTTTTTCATTCAGAAGATAATTCTGCTTGTTAACACTTCTGTTGTTGTTGCCAGAACTACTGCTGATTTCCTCTTTTCTCAGTTTTCAGCCAGCATAATAACATTCACGGGGAGCTGCAGAGGACTAATGTGTTTGCCTTCAACATCTTTACACACTGCAGTTTTTCTGTTCCTTCAAGTCATTAATTTAAACCAAAAGAAAATAGAGTCTACAAAATATACAGTTGACAGAACAGAACCTTAAAGTGTCTTGTTCTACTGTGTACTTAACTGCTGCAACACTATGATTTAAAAGTGCTTAAGCAGGACCAGATTTCTATTTATCATAATGTGCTGGTTTTATTACATTTTTCGTAAGTTCTCTTAGCCAAAATCGTACAGCTATATAACAGGCTCATTGGAGACAGTTGGAACTGGAAAACCGCTGTCTTCTATGACTTGTTTGCAAAGAGTAATGCGGTCAGAAATTGTTAAATGGATTCTCAGATTCTTCAGAATATAGCTATGTCAGACACGAAACACATTTTCTTAACACCATTCTTGTGGTTTATCTCAAATTGATCAAGTGTATAATGGAGCTAATACATGAAAATAGATATCAATATGTAATATCATACAGAATTTAAAGCTGTTACATAACTGTATTATGAATAAAGTGGACTTAAGAAGACATTAGTATTTATTGAAGAGAACAGGAAAGGAAACGAAAAAAAACTTGCTCTTAAGGAGGCTCTATTTTGTCAAATTTGTAATAGCACCCAAGAACACTATATATTTTGCTAAAAATGACGTTACCTTACATCAAAATAATTCATACGGGAATAAATACGCATAGTGATCACCATCTCACTTGGATCTCTACAAGCGAGTTGCAGCCACATTTTATGCATCTTCTCATTCTTTGGGACACTCAAAAACAATTTTTTAGAACTTTTTATAGATGTATTTGTACAATGTGGTACTACACACCATTTGTAAATTTTTCGAAACATAAATTGCGAAACAAGGTACCACTGTTAATGAGCTTTAAGACAGAAGAATCAGCGTGCTAGCCAGACACTTCACAGACTTCACAGCTTTAAGACAGTAGGAACAGCGTACTAGCCAGTGACGTCAAAGACACCACATGACTCAAATGGAGCATTTTAGTGGACTTTCAAATTAGTTGAATATCTTTTTCATTTTTTTAAAATAATGAAGTTCAGGAGGAAAAACAGCATGTTATGAGCATAAAATGACAATTAACATTTTATGATTATTTCCAGAAACCAGTGAAATAGCCTATTCTGATCATATTTTTGGACTTCAGTATCGCTCATAGTATATTACATCCTCACTTTCATCGTTCGAGGCTGGGCTAAGCGAAAGTCAGTTGTCCTGATGGGTTACCTAGTGTGTATGCGCCATTTGATAGTGATATCGCTTGCTGTTCCATTCCTTTGGCGTCTAGTGTGAATGGAGCTTTAGTGTGTTATTCTCTTGTTATTCTGTTCTACACAGGCAAGGTATATTTCAGTTTTGTTACGAAAATTACACTTCATCATATCACAGAGGAAAAAATGCTAATACAAGGTCCAGTCTCATTAATGTGACCTCCCCTATTTTCAACATCAACATGCAATAACGACTCACAGATGGCAGGCCGCAACAGTAGCGTTGGAGCATGTATGAAGCATATCGGGGGATGTGGATAATAGTGCAGTCATTGTCATAATGTGAAAATGTAGCAATTTATCTGACGTCCAAGAGGGCATGATCATTTGCTTACAGACCAAGGGTGGAAGTATTTCTGAAACAGCCAAGTTTGTAAATTTTTTGCCTGCCACTTTAGTTACAGCACACTGTGCACAGCAAAACGGTGCAATCTAAAACCAGCGCCAAGGCAGCTGTGGTACACCGCAGGCCATAGATGACAGGTGAGTAGACCTGTAACTGTTGAGCAACTGGCCACCCAGATGAACCAAGCGGCTACTGACAGTGTCTCCTCAACGACTATTCAGCGAACTTTGCTGCATATGGGCCTCTGCAGCGGACATTTCACTCATGCACCCATGGTGACTGCAGCTCATTGGTACACCAGTACTGTAACTGGACGTCTCCTGAGTGGTGACAAGTGGTCTTTTCTGATCAATGTTTTACACTCCATCGAACAGATGGGCATTGGGGGTATAGTTTGAAATGTCTGAAAGCAAACACCCTGTAACAATTATAGGAAGGGTTCGGGCCAGAAGAGGGTGAGTGTGGTACCTGTGTGATCTTGTAGTTCTGTAAGGTACAAGGGATATTATCCCTACGTGCAAGTTGTTTTTCCTTGGCAAGATGGTATCTACCAGCAGGGCAATGCAACATATCACACAGCTTGAAGTGTACATGCATAGTTTGAAGAGCACCAGGATGAGTTTACCATACTGACCTGGCCACCAAACTCCCTGGATTTAAACTCAAACAAGAATCTGTGGGAGCACCTCGAACAGGCTGTTCATATCATTGATCCTCAGCCAACAAACCTAGTGCAACTGGGCATGGCCCTGGAGTCAACAGGTTCCATTCCCATGTTGGTATCTTCCAGAACCTCACTGACTCTCTTTCTGCACATCTTGCAGTGGTCCATACTGCAAAATGTGGTTATTCAGGATTTTGATTGGTGGTCACATTAATGTGACTGGACAGTGTATATTTTTTGATACTGCAGATTGTGATTATTGCTACAGAATTTTAAAGTAACAGTTTAGAACAGTTTACTTCAGCAGGTGTAGCGTGCCATTCAAGTCATGCTACACCTTCATAATTCGAAAAATAGGAGGTGATTAAACTTTTGAGAAAGGAGCATGCTTTAGCAACAACTTTTATTGAGAATGAGTGATTTTTGGCTATTTACTCACCTGCTTTATGATCTTACTCCCATACCCAAAAGACAATTTGGTAAGGGACACCTTTCACGACGTTTCTAAAACAAGACTTGGTTATCTTTACAGTAAATGATATCATTCTATATTGTTTGTACACCATAGCAATTTTACAAAAGTTAGTTTGTTAGAGCAAAACAGAAATATATGGGATTCAACAAACTTTATCACATCATTGATATTTTAGTATCTGTCTTACCATGCCAAGATCTAAAATTTATCAATCATTGAGATGAAAATGTGCATTTTGACTCGTCATTTTTCTACAAAATTATTTTCTGGCTGCATTTTGTGTTATTGTTGAGAATTCTTTAGTCTAGAAACCACTCTGCAGTTACTAGAGGAGAAATTTCCTAAAAAAACTAGGAACAATGTCGATAAAGTTCGTGAGACGTCTCTCAGTGAATATTATCCACATTAAAGCATTTAAGTGACAAAAGCTTTTAAGAGTTGCAAGTGAGTTACCTTTTAAACAATGTGTTACCTCCAAACAAAGTAGATATTTACGTTAACAACTGACATCGTCCCAGATATGTTTTCTTAGATCAAAAGCAAGGAATCATGGCATGTGATACTATGTGAAAGAACAGGAACAACATCAAAATTACTGAATAAACTGAATTGAGGAGAATTCCACCTCAATTCAACTGATATGCCATTTGACAATCAAGCTGTGAAACACAAGAGAAACATGAATCTTGACTGCTTGCAGCAACATACATTTGCTTGAGGTGAAGTAAAATTCAGAATTATAATGAAAAAATCAAGGAACAGCAATCTATTGATTAAAATTAAAACCCTCCTGATTTACTACTAGCTTCAAAGGAATCAGTGCTTAGAACTATGAAACTTCACAGAAAGAGTATGTTTCTCATTTGGACACTTGAGGGAAAAAAGTGTTAGTGACGTATTGATATGCCAACTTTAGATAAAAGCATAATTGTATACTTCCATTTGCTTGTTATAAATAATATAAATAGCATGCATCACATCATCATTTCATCATACTAGTCATAATATCAATAAACTTGCAATTCTTTAAAGTGCTGAACACAACTATCTACAGTACAACTTTAAATGTCTGATTACTTTGTAAATGCGGAAAGATTAGAAATTATGTCTATAGTTTGTTGGAAATCACCAAGTGCTCTCATTATGAAACACTGGTTGAATATAGTCAGGGTAATTTTCATTTCAGTTATGCAAAGGCTAGTTTTTCGCACAGCTCGATGTTTATGACATCATGTCTCCTGAACTATGTGTTGTACATAATTTTGCGGGTGTGTTTGGTGATATATGTAGATACTATCTGTGAAGTATGTGCCATTAGAGCTAGTAGTAAAGAAGTAGAAAGTCACGGTTGTGTAGAAGTTTCACTGTATGCCATTTTAAGGAAAAGCTGGTTTTACACACATCTTAATGTTTACGATGTTATAGCTACTTAACTATCTGTTGAACAATGATATAATTTTGAAGTTACATTCTGTGGAATATTTTGACATTGTCTGCAAACTACATTGCGAATAGAGATGAAGGTAAAGAAGTAATAAATTAAAATGTCCCACCTGGTGCTGAAGTTTTGCTGCATGAAAAATGAAAATGTAGCAAGCAATAATCCTTTCCCTTTTATCACTCTTTGGTGGGTGCTTGTGGGAAAAGTTTCATAAAGATTTAAAATTGTTTGTAAAGTTTGTTGGAAGTCGCTAAGTACTCTCATTGCCAAATATTGGGTGAATAAAGTCTGAGTATTTGTGCACCATCAGTTACACTGCCTCAAGAAAACACACACAGTTTCTAAATGTAATACTTGGCTGACTGTGTTAAACTTTTAACACAAGCTCATACCTCTTAATGATTAGTTTATGACAATACTTTGAATTTTTAAATTCGGTCAATAATCAGATGAAATATTCTGGATACGGTATTTGATGATGTTTATTTATTCATTTTCATCATCACTAACTATATTTTCTGATGTTAGATTCGGACAGCAGGCATGGTACACAGGGGGTATGTATGGAAGAAATTTCTGTATATCCTTTAATTTTGCCTCTTGCGATTTTTCTTCCTGCTGGATACAATATCATGCACTCTGGCCCATTTGTGGACGAAGACGAACGAATTTTCATTTAGCAAGGCCCAAATTTTTCCAGTATTCAATGTCACCCATGATATATTTGAATTTCATTATCATTTGATAGGTGTATTCTATATGAAGCCTCTAAATTTTCAGCCTGTTACTCACTGTCCATCAGAAGTGTTTCCTTTGTTCCTTCACTTGAAATCTGGTATCAAGTTTTAAATTTATCACATACTTTGCATGTGTCTCTTTTCTGCATGTGGGAACAGTAAAATCTTCATAAAAATGTTGATTTCAAAGACTTTTTGTAAAGAATTACATTTCTCTGCCCCTGGAAAACCCTAAAAACCTATCACAAACAATTTTTAGTTTTAATTCAGAAGAAAAATATTTTATTACATTCGCAATGGTATTTTGGTTTCTAGACCAATGTGTCACATTTGTGGAAAATGAAGCTACATATTTCTTCTTCCATTCAATTTTGCTATATGACGAAGTTTGGGGAATCATGTCTGGGCGACTGTTACTGGTATGTTTAATGTTTTCAAAACGAACATTCATTTCAATGCCTGGAGAAAATGTTTTTTTCTGACTATATCTGTTCCACCTAATCCTCTAGGCCTACACAGTGCCACTTACTTTCTCTGAACGAAACGTGCAGTGAAACTACTTTATGTAATTACATTTCACAAAGCCCAAAATGATTCGTGAGTTCCTTTATGTCTTCTGTATCTACTTCCATGCATTATACCACAGTCGTCCCTGCGTTTATGACTGGGCTGATCAGCAAGATGTTTTTCTCCAACATGTCAACTGATTTTAGTTTTATATACCTTTCGCGAGCTTTTCAGCGGCCTTCAAACATGGATTCATTTTGAGTCTTCTGCATCTGACAGTTGCTGTCGGCTTCTAGTCCGTCATTAACGAAAGAAGAAAAATGTAACAACGTCATCGGCGTACACACCCAGGGAGGGATTCAAATGGTTCAAATGGCTCTGAGCACTATGCTACTTAACTTCTGAGGTTATCAATCGCCTAGAACTTAGAACTAATTAAACGTAACTAACCTAA
The DNA here is from genome assembly GCF_021461385.2 of Schistocerca piceifrons. Classification (NCBI taxonomy): domain Eukaryota; kingdom Metazoa; phylum Arthropoda; class Insecta; order Orthoptera; family Acrididae; genus Schistocerca; species Schistocerca piceifrons. The sequence goes on from NC_060149.1 coordinate 725,355,982, forward strand.
GGACATCACACACATCCATGCCTGGGGCAGGATTCGAACCTGCGACCGTAGCGGTCGCGCGTTTCCAGACTGTAGCGCCTAGAACCGCCAGGGAGGGGCTGGTGGGTTGAGGCAGGAGCTTTTTGCCTGACAGATCTCCCTCTCCATCACAATAACAACAGATGTCTCAAAAATGGTCCACTTTTTGACTCTAGTGTCAATTTTAAAGCTGTATTTTTTAATTTTTCATACTGTTGATTGGACGGTAACAGGGTGAAAACAGTAGACTTTAATGTGTCCCTGGTAAGAGACTTGTAGAAATTTACACAACACAGTGGATAACAGTAAATGGAGGAAGTCGCCCTGATGACAAGAGTTGCATATTATTTACAGAAATGTATTTCTCAAATGTCTGAGAAAGCAAACACTTCAAGAACTCTGTGCTAATGCGTTGTTGCCAAGTGCAGATTCAGGATTGGGTTCTGGTCACAGTTTGTTACTCTGCTTCCAGGTAGCGAGCCACAAAATGGCCGCAGTAGCTGCACAGAAATACCTATATCCAATTTATATCTGCTCCGTGATTTCTTGTTAGATCTACAGGCGAGTTATATCGCTGAATTTGTCTCATCAAGATCTATTATTCTGGTGGCAAAAATAGTGTGGTTACATTTAAAAAGCGAAGTTGATATCTGTTTCTCAGTTATTAGTGGCGTTGCGAGAACGCGTTACTGTTTATTTTATGGGACTCTATTCCCCCAAGCACATTTACTAAAAGCATTTGTATTTTCACGCATATCAATTTCCAAATTTCTCGTAGAACTTTCAGACAGCAAAGTAGCATACAAAATACATGTGTCGGAAATGGCAACGAATTCTAGGAGTGACAAGGTACGTTTAACACAGAGGAATTTGCGTGAGCAATTGCTCATATCCATACACGTGGCCTTACAGCCTAACCACCTGCAAAGAACGTCCCAGCAACGAAAAGGCACATATTCAAAGGCTGACCATACTTGCTGTCAGAAACAGATACGACATGGTTCGTGAGTGAAGTTAATTTTATGTGACACTGAGTCATATAAGAAATTTCTGATGCTTTGTTTCAAACGTTATTTAATGTAATGAAACACATACACTGTCCAATCACGCTTATGTGATCACCTGTCTAGCCTGAATAACTACCTCTTGCAGCTCAGACCTCTGCGAGAAAAGCAGGAAGAGAGTCCATGAGGGTCTGGAAGGTACCAACAGGGATGTGGAGCCAAGACGACTCCACTGCTGTGGGCAGCTGTGCTAGGTTTCTTGGGTGAGGATCCGTGGCGCGACTAGCCCAACTGAGGTGGTCCCCCAGATTCTCGATTGGGTCTAAATCCGAGGAGTTTATTAGGCTGGGGAATATGGTAAACTCATCTTGGAGCTCTTTGAACCACACACATGACTGCATGAACCAAGTACTTGCTGCGGAGGCCCAAACGCAGCAACGTTTGCTGAATGGTCGTTAAGGAGACACTGTTAGTAGCCCCTTGGTTCACCTATGCAGTCAGTTCCTCAACAACTGCACGTCACAGCTCCGCAGCCGTCGTTCAGCCCTGTCATCTATGGCCTGTGTTTTTGGATAGCTCCATTTTGCCAAGCACGGTGTACTTTAACCATGGCAGCATGCAAACAATTTACAGACTTAGCCACTTCGGAAATGCTTCCACTCCTGGCCCATAAGCGAATGATTGCATCCTTTTGGATGTCAGAAAAATAGCTTCAACTCCGCATTATGACAACGACTGGATAGTTTTGGTCCCCTCCCCCCCCCCCCCCAACACTCTTCCCATTATATACTCTCCACTGCTAGTGCTATAACCTTCCGTCTGTCAGTGGTTACTGCACGTTGACATCGAACATTGACGGTAGTCACATAAATGCTACTGGATCGTGTAGTAACCATCCTCTAGCCACCACGAAAAAAACACTATCGGGCTCATATATCCACTCACGAATACCGACCCCATAATCGTAATAAACAGTTTTAGCACAGTAACACACACAGTGGGTAACTTCAGTGCAAGTCTGTGCGTGTGTGTGTGTGGGTGGGTGTGGGTGGGTGTGTACTTTCTTTGTAGTACATGGTTCTCATGCATCTAATGCACATGTGCCGATGATATACGAGCACATCCGAAAAAGAATACAGACTACAGTCTCGCCAAAATTATATATATATATATATATATATTTCCAGTGTCACTCCTTTGCAAGAAAATGGGCTGGTGACTGTGAAAAGGGCCAGTACTCAACATCATTTTGCTCTATTAATGTTTTTGTAGTCTGCGTGAGGTTATAAAAAAAACATGTTCTATACAAGGTTTTATTTTCATGTTAGACACTAGAATAGAAGCTCCCAGTACTGCGAAATAAATGTATGGCTTTTTTTTCCAAGAGCATTCCGCTGGTTACCTAGTGATATCTTACACGCAACAGAAACAGCACTTTGATTCAGCACCATCGTAGAAGTTAAGAAAATACAAGCTGAGTGCTGGGTGGTCTCAAAACAGTCAATAACGTTACTGCTGAGACATTGATCCATTTACTAAGTGAGTGCCGACCACAGTGACTTTCTCAGCGGAACACTAAAACGTACTCCAAACAAAATAACCTTCCTGCGATCCACAAACATCTCACCTACTGTGCTGAAAAATAACTATTTTTATAGTCATAAAAAGTCATTTTCCCCACAGAACTAGTCTTTCTACAACTCGTGGAGGAATAAGGGTAGAAGTCCTCATGAACTCCTTATGAATACATAAATGTACATTATCTCTAAGCTTTCAAGTTCACAATACAACACTCTGGAACTCTTGGAGTAGCAAAACTACAAGTAGCATAGTTTTCTAGCAGTGCACAGCTAACCAAACGTAACTGGAGGGACAATTTTACTCATATAAAGTGAATAGTTCATTTTCCCATGTGCCATGCTGAATGTAACAGTAGAACACGTGAAAATTCCTAATGTCTGAGTATCTGGGAGACAACTACTATACTGTTCCACAATATCTCTAAAGAAACCCATTCACGAATAAAACACCATTATCTGGGGTATGGAGACCTCTCTCCCAGAATGACTGCAGCGACTGTGATTCTGCAGCGGACAATGAGTCGACTTTAGGCAGCGTTCCTGCAGACGTACTACAGAGCCGAACACCTATTAAGAGTTCTGCAAGAACCCAGATAGTGGCTACTAAATGCCTCTAGTCCTTCACAAAATAATTAATAGCTTTTTCCCGGTTGGAATTTTGCTAAAGAGTCATCATCTTCTTCTTCTAAAGACTAAACCTTGTCACTGCAAGCACTCTCCCCTATTCTACGCTGATTTTGACACTTTGTTACTCTCAACATATCTTCAGCTATGTTTTCTTTTTTTGTCTTTTCCTTAAAAATTTTCCTTCTAATACGTCTGTTAAAAATTTAGCCATTTTCAGAACGTTTTAGTTGTTATGAGGCTCCTCATCTCTTTCAGAACATCTTATTTCTGTTCAGCTGGTTCTCATTATTGGCAAGGTGACTTGAATGGTAGTAAAACTGCGATGTGGAAAGCATCACAATATTTAATAAGTACAGCAACCATAGAAAGTACAGAGAATAAAGAGATATATTTAGCTCTGAGGTGGGATTGCATCAAGATGAGCTACCCATTGAATGCCCCATCAGTGAAATCTCAGCTAACATTTTTTTGGCTCATATAGAGAACACGATATTCAAGAACACTGTGAAACTAACAGAGTACAAAATAACAGACTGGTACTCACATATAGCTGGCATAATTTGCCTGACACAAAGTAGAGTAGAAGAGCTACACAATAACATCAACACAACACATCCACAAACACAGTTCACAATGCAAACTAAAGAAAAAAAGAAACTGAATTTTCTGGACTTCACATTGAAAAGAAAAAACAACCAACATTGTGCTAGTGTAAGTTGTCGCCAGCACACGGGTCTGCAAAGATGAAGCAAAGATCGACTAGTAGGCGCTGGATCAACCACGCCTATCACGAGAGAGGTCAGAGGCACACCGACAAGCAACACGCTGCCAACGCTCTCTCGACAGCATGTATTTAGGCCACCGCCACCGACTGTAGTGCCTCACTCATTGACTCACTGGCTCCCTCTTCCAGTTTGGTGTCTGTCAGTACTTTCGCAGAGTGGGCTCATCGCAGGTTACGACAACACATAGCGTCCAGATTAGTGACTTTAGCGAGACTAAAGTTTTTAATAGCAACATTACCGATATTGCCTGCAATAGGACTATTACTGAAGAGCTTGTACTACAGAACATGGACTCTATTCAAGTTAAGTAAATGTCCATTTAAATAAAGAACTTTATTAATCCACGTGTGCATTTGTGCTATAGAAAGAGAATACCAGCCACCCATAACAACATCCTCTCCCTTGCTTCCTTGCAGTACAAGACTCTACAAACATGAACTTCTTAACTACAGAAAACCCACAGCCACTAACACTGTTATCCATAACACATCCAGCCACCCGGCTACATATAAAAATGCAAGTTTCACACAAATGTTCCACGTGTTAAACAGAACAAATCTTATACCTGAAAACTACACACAGAAGCTAAAGATAATCAATTTTCTTCTGAAATATAATACAAAACAGACACTATAAAAACAAACACAGTCACAAAATAAAAGAAATGATACGTAATCAAAGTGGCCACTCACAGAAGTACACAACTATAGTGACTGAAAAATACAGAGGCGGAGAATATAGACAATACAGCAGACCACATCACATACGAAAAATAAACAAATGGCACACATTAACATAACATAAAGTGGTAAATAGAATTGGAAGTATAATGAAGAAGAAGCAAAGGCTCCCAATAGCACACATAACAAAGAACACAATACAAAAATCTAAGAACTCCAGGGCAATTCAGGAATATACCAACTCTTGTCAACCCCAATACATAGGACAAACATGCAGGAATTTACGAACAAGCACATAGACTACATGAGATATCTAAAGAGTGATAGCTCGCATTCTACTTTCGCAGAACACTTGCCAATGATAAGACCACCACCTCATAAATATTGAAACTGATCTACACACAGCAATAGCTTGCACAGTAAATTAACGTTAGAGCCACTACATATAAAAGGCTTACTACAATTTTTGAGAGGTTCCCTCCATCTGCTGAGGTCTTCAGCGAGCTTCTCCCATTTGTTAGAGTCAATATTAAAAGAGTTCATGTCACGCTTGACGCAATCTCTAAGCTCAAAGCAGGCCTTCCCAGGGGCCTCTTGGTATGTGCTGACTCACGTGGGTGCATGTCGCTGGCGATGAAAACTCGCAATAAAATCACCATTCTCACCGAATTTAGAAAGTGACTCGGCTAAGGAACGTGGTATTAAGCTCGGTTGTTGGTTGTGATAATGATCACATACAGTGGATGATGTGCTATGTGACGAATCACTAAAAATGCAACGCCAGATTGAAGTCATAACAAATGTACAAGAATAATAAATTTACATATGTCGTATCACAAACCCAGGTGTGACCCCAAAGTTAGCAGCAACCATCTTATAGATTTTTATAAAGTGTCCTTAGGTAAAGAGCGTTGTGTTGTCAGCTGGGGAAATGCAATATACTATTACAAAATGGATTGCGTGTTTGACTCTGTGCAGGACTGTTTAGGTGTTTTAAACTCTAATAAACAGTATTTACTATGCGCTTCTCTTTACACTCCACCAATCACAACCATGAGGTGTCAGCTATCAAAAACCTTACAGAACAGTTGCTGTATGGTTTTTTAAAAACATTCTACTGTATGTCTGTTGAGGAAATAGTGATACAAGCAAGCTGACTGCTGTCATTGATGCTTTCCTGGAAAAGAGAACCATCTGCCTCTAAACTGACTTGGATCTGCGTTAAAGGATGACAGCGATGGAGCGATCGGTTGAGATGGGGTTGTAATGAGATATGATTTAATAGTAGACTGATGATGCATTCTAGAGAGAGGGAGATATTGCTGCAGGTTATTAATCGCGCATTTAACCATTTCTTTCGGTTTTTCTCTCGGAGTGTATCAGTTGTGTGATATAACCTTTGTTCAACTAGTATACAACTGCGAGTTCTGTGTGTGGCTTAGAGCATTATCTGCCTGTGGTCGTTAACAGAAAACCTCTCCATACTACAGTCAGCAGAGGACACCCAACGTGTGCGTGATGAAACATGTTAGTTGCAGGTGTTTGTGAGGTACTGCAACTCCGGTGTATACATTTGCTTGACAGATGTTGTGTGTGGAAGAGACTGCGTTCTGTTCCCGGAGTTAGAGAAGCATGGAATCTAAGTTCACATGTCAAACGCTGCTGCTATGCGTTTGTTTGTTTCCTTGAAAGTATTATTCTCTATTCAAATGGTTCAAATGGCTCTAAGCACTATGAGACTTAACATCTGAGGTCATCAGTCCGCTAGACTTAGAACTACTTAAACCTAACTAACCTAAGGACATCACACACATCCATGCCCAAGCAGGATTCGAACCTGCGACCGTACCAGCAGTGCGGTTCCGGACTGAAGTGCCTAGAACCGCTCGTCCACAGCTGTCGGCTATTCTCTATTGCTATCGATCATTTTATAGGACTGATGCGAGCATAGTATAATTTCTCAACCATGATCGGATGTGAGCAATATGCGTGAGCTATATTGTGCATGCGTCACAAAGAATCTATGTTTTTTTCCACTACTGTAGAAGGAAGTTGTTTTATCCTCTTAAAAGATTGCCACCGAAATCAGTGGGAAAGAACACTTTCAAGGTAGATGCTGGTGTTACTTTAACATCGATGCAAATGCTCAAATGCGTGTGAAATCTTATGGGACTTAACTGCTAAGGTCATCAGTCCCTAAGCTTACACACTACTTAACCTAAATTATCCTAAGCACAAACACACACACCCATGCCCGAGGGAGGACTCGAACTTCCGCTGGGACCAGCCGCACAGTCCATGACTGCAGCGCCCGAGACCGCTCGACTAAACTCGCGCGGTTTAACATCGATAAAATGTCGATTAATCAATAGTGTCTGCACTATCGTCACTATCGATAGTCTGGTTTAACTATCGATAATCCTGTCGTTTATAATGAAATTATTTTTGCATTGGCGCCTGAAAAATTGTCGGTTCCTATTACCTCCATTGTCTTTGGAGTGCAGAGGGACAGTAGATTGTATGGATGTATTTAATCAACAACAAATATGGTGGCGCTTGGTCAGTCTAAATTGATTATAAACTGTGTCGTTAATAGATTGGTCGCTGTGGGGGAGGGGTCGTGAATAGAGAATTTTCTTGTTTGTCTTCCACTGATGACAACTCACGGTCGTACGCATCTCGTACCGATCAGATACTTAGGGTAAAAACTACATACGTAAATAACATGGATATGTAAATGCGCATTATACTGATTTTCATCTTCAAAATTGTGTCTTAGTTACCTGTAGCAGTGAACACAGCAGTCGAATATTTTCTGTATCCAGAAAGGCCCGTACAGGACATGCAACATGAGGTCGTACATTATCCTGCTGAAATGTAGGGTTTCGCAGGGATCGAATCAAGGGTAGAGCCACGTGTCGTTAACACATCTGAAATGTAACGTCCACTGTTCAAAGTGCCGTCAATGCGAACAAGAGGTGACCGAGACGTGTAACCAATGACACCCTATACCATCACGCCGGGTGATACGCCAGTATGGCGATGACGAATACACGCTTCCAATGTGCGTTCACCGCGATGTCGCCAAACATGGATGCGACCATCATGATGCTGTAAACAAAACCTGGATTCACCCAAAAAACGACGTTTTGCAATTCGTACACCCAGGTTCGTCGTCGAGTACACAATCGCAGGCGCTCCTGTCTGTGATGCAGCGTCAAGGGTAACCGCAGTCATGGTCTCCGAGCTTATAGTCCATGCTGCTGCAAACGTCGTCGAACTGTTCGTGCAGATGGTTGTTGCCTTTCAAACGTCCCCATCTGTTGACTCAGGGATCGAGACGTGGCTGTACGATTCGTTACAGCCATGCGGATGAGATGCCTGCCATCTCGACTGCCAGTGATACGAGGCCGATGGGGTCCATCACGGCGTTCCGTATTACCCTCCTATACCCAACGATTCCATATTCTGCTAACAGTCATTGGATCTCGACCAACGTGAGCAACAATGTCGCGATACGATAAACCGCAATCGCGATAGGCTACAATCCGATCTTTATCAAAGTGGGAAACGTGATGGTACGTATTTCTCCTCCTTACACGAGGCATCACAACAACGTTTCACCAGGCAAGGCCGGTCGTATGCTGTTTGTGTATGAGAAATCGGTTGGAAACTTTCCTCATGTCAGCACGTTGTAGGTGTCGCCACTGGCGCCAACTTTGTGTGAATGCTCTGAAAAGGTAATCATTTGCATATCACAGCATCTTCTTCCTGTCGGTTAAATTTCGCGTCTGTAGTACGTCCTCTTCGTGGTGTAGCAATCTTAATGGCCAGTAGTGTAATACAAGCAGTTAGTAGAGGAAAAAATTACATTTCAAAGATTTGTTAAATGTTACTGATAGTACTGTATAATACATTTTAAAATAAATACAATTACTGTCGTTTTTAATTAAACACACATACCTCGTTGTACTTACAAGTGTTTTCAGTTGTGCATGTTAATGTGTAAAGTGATTTGAAAATAGAAAACACTGACGCAGTCCTAATGCCCCTGCGTCACTTCTGCTTTTGCAGAAGCACAAGTATCATTCATATGTTGGATCCCACATTGTGGTCGATTAGTGCAGCTTGTTCCTTCAAGGATACACCAGCTTCAGCAGAACTGAATATAGTAAAAACACAGTTTTTTTTACTTGTGTGGTGGCTGGACATCATCATTAAAATATACATCTGTATTTACATGCTATCTGCTTTCACAGGATTGCAGCGTATATTCATAAGTAATTCGGGCGAAATGTGAATGTTTCAGTGGATGTGAGACAAAACCAATCTCGTCTTGCCAAGAGATGACTGTGAATGTCCAGGAATGTTTTTTCAAAACCCCAGATCTTGTAGATATTTCTTAATCTTTTGCCCGTTAATGCTGAAACCCCTTGTTTGAAACTTGTGCAGCGGATGAATAAACTCACCATTATTTTTATTTTTTTGAGTTTACATCTTTCTCCAACCTGATTAATAATATTTCGAGCGTTACGAGAAAGAATTTTGCCTCTAAACCTCTAGCTCTACGCGGTATCATAGGAGGTGACCTCACTGTGCTAACAATGGCTTCTTCGTTATTCATTTCGTAACTTAAACGCCACACAACAGGATTATTCTTCATCACGCAACTATAGCGTCACAACTGTTGAATCGCTGTCATTGGCAGCATTAAGACAAAGAGCACAGTAGCGGTTCCGAATGGTGCCGACATGAAACGACCAGTACTTTTTCGCACGCCACCGATAGTCTCTGTTGGCTGATTATTTTCCAAGATTATTTTGTTTATGTACGAGGTGCGTAAATAGAGTTGTTATTGTTTTGAAATGAAGCGTAAAAATCAGTCATCTGTGTGGAACTTTTTCAAGAAAGTGTGGGATAATAGCCTGTTTGTTAAGTGTACCAACTGCGTTAAAGATTTTAAACATGATCAGGGAACAGGACTAATTCAGGAGAAAGCATGGTGATAAACTAGGAACCACGAATTAGTAATAGAATTGAAAGGTGAGGGATCAACTTCTGAGCTAAATCAAGTGCAAGAGGTGCAACCACAAGAATGGAGAAGCTCTGTAAAAAATTATTTTAACGGAAGTCAGTTGCACCATGCCAGTTCAAAAGTAAAGGAAAGGAACTTGATTCTCTTTATGCATAAATGATTACTATCAATATGCTGCCGTACAGAACTTCCGACCATCAAGGTTTGAAAAAATCTGTTTATGCCTTAACAGTAGATATGATGTTGATGCCTTAGACAGCAAATATGAGCTGCCAGATAAAACCACACTTAAAAGTTTACTGATCTCAAAAATATAGGAAGAAATAAAAAATAAATGAGAGAAAATCTAAATTTTTTAGTGTTACAACGGACATGTGGAAAAGCAACGCGAATGAAGGCATAATTCCATTGCTTGCCACTTTATTATAGACGAGAAATTAGTTTACCCATATTAGAAGTGACAAAAACTGCAGGTCATCACAACGAAAACTAACTAACCTAAGGACATCACACACAACCATTCTCGAGGCAGGATTCGAACCTGAGACCGTAGCAGCAGCGCGGTTCCGGTTGGTTGGTTCGTTGTTTGGGGGAAGAGACCAAACAGCGATGTTATCTGTCTCATAGGATTAGGGAAGGATGAGGAAGGAAGTCGGCCGTGCCCTTTCAAAGGATCCATCCTGGCATTTGCCTGGAGCGATTTAGGAAAATCACGGAAAACCTAAATAAGGATGGCCGGACGCGGGATTGAACCGTCGTCCTTCCGAATGCGAGTCTAGTGTGCTAACAACTGCACCACCTCGCTCGGTCGCGGTTCCGGACTGAAGTGCCTAGAACCGCTCGGCCATAGCGGCCGGCACCGCTTAACACATTCACTGTTAATATGCTTGTGATATTATTAGATCCTAGATTCAAAAACTCGTTTCAGGTCATTTAAGGAGGAAGAAAACGCTGCACAAGTACTTCAGAAAGAGAATACTGCTACCATCGCATCAACTACAAGAATAATACCTGAAACAGGAGTATTCATGAGTATTCTACTGATTGTCTAACCGCTTAACACATTCACTGTTAATATGCTTGTGATATTATTAGATCCTAGATTCAAAAACTCGTTTCAGGACATTTAAGGAGGAAGAAAACGCTGCACAAGTACTTCAGAAAGAAAATACTGCTACCATCACATCAACTACAAGAATAATACCTGAAACAGGAGTATTCATGAGTATTCTACTGATTGTCTAACAGTTTAAAATCGGATGATGAATTTTTTTTCGTTCAAATCGCAACAGTGTCGACCTCAGTGTCGTTACACCTGTCAGTCATTTCATAATTGACTAACATCAATATTTTGAAAAGCCTGTAATAGACAAGCATGCTTGTGTATTAGAATATTGTGCAAAATCTAATAGTATGTTGCATATAATGGCCATTAAAGTTTTGTGGTGTCCAGAGACTTCAGTTCCCGCAGAGAGAGTTTTCTCCAAGGCGGGATAAATAATTACTTAAAAATGCAACAGACTAAACGAGAAGAATTTAAACACTTTGCGTCTATCTTTTAATGTTGTATTTTAAACAACATACTAAAGGACAAAAATTTAAATTCCTTACTTTTATAAAACAAAATTTGCATAACTTGTAGTTTTGTATTTTAAGCAATAAAAATTCTTAGAGAGCTATCTTTTATTTGAAACACCTGCAAACAACCATCGATATTTAATTGATACATCGACAGGTATAAAAAATACAGCCGATACTACCGACAGTAACAACTATCGATATTTAAGTAACACTAGTGGATGCATGTCAGATGTTGGACATGTATGTCCTGCATTAGAGAATTAACAGTGTTACACTCCGCAAGACTGGTAGTAGATACCTAAATGCAGGATGCAGAAGTGATGATTTTGTATGGTGCTGGATACGAACTGTGTTTATTACATCGATATGGTATGGTGACACAATCGTTTGCGGTGACATACCCTGGTTGGAGATAAGTTTTTACAGATGGGATGCTGTCCCATACCCGCCATTGTGGCTTTATGGCATCCCCAGACCAGCAGTTGTAGGACAAAGTAAATTCACCCAAAATTCCAGCCATTTTTCTTGCCTGTAAGACAGTGCTTCGAATTCTGTGATTTTTTTTTCTTACGAACTGTTGTGGCTTTCGAAATATGTCATGAACTTCTTTACACACTTAATTATTCTGATTTTTTCGTCTGTGCTTGGACACCAGTTGCTTCTAAAATCAAGGAAAATAAAAAGCAAGAACCGTAACATCCCTGATTCCAGCAGCAAATATAAACTAAGCCCACTCAGCGTTTCAGAAAAGTAATGAACACCGCAGCAGCTGTGGGATTCAGTATTTTTTCTCTCTCTGGCAGTGCCTTCAGACAAGTAGCTAAAACTCGAAAAGCGGTGAGCCTCCTATTTAGAGTTACACAGATATTTATTTCGACTTCCAAATATCGTCGTTCTGGCGTGTAAAATCAGATACTGCAGCTGACATCGATTACGGGATCGATAAATTAATTCACGATTGACGAATATTTCTTGTTGACATAGTTTAGAAAGTAATTATTCATGCAACTCCAGAGCATGGACATGGTCGCAGCTACTATTACAGCTCTCACAGTGCTTTGTGTGCAAGTGTGTTTCGAGTAATATTTTTGTGATTTACCGGGTGATCAAGAAGTCAGTATAAATTTGTAAACTGAATAAATCACGGAATAATGTAGATTGAGAGGTACAAATTGGCACACATGCTTGAAATGACATGGGGTTTTGTTAGAACCAAGAAAATACAAAAGTTCAAAAAATGTCCGACAGATGGCGCTTCATCTGATCAGAATAGCAATAATTAGCATAACAAAGTAAGACAAAGTAAAGATGATGTTCTTTACAGGAAATGCTCAATATGTCCACCATCATTCCTCAACAATAGCTGTAGTCGAGGAATAATGTTGTGAACAGCACTGTAAAGCATGTCCGGAGTTATGGTGAGGCATTGGCGTCGGATGTTGTCTGTCAGCATCCCTAGAGATGTCGGTCGATCACGATACACTTGCGACTTCAGGTAACCTCAAAGCCAATAATCGCACGGACTGAGGTCTGCAAACCTGGGAGGCCAAGCATGACGAAATTGGCGGGTGAGCACACGATCATCACCAAACGACGCGCGCAAGAGATCTTTCACGCGTCTAGCAATACTTTGTCGTTTTTTTTATTTTTTTTAGTTCTAATAAAACCCCATCTCATTCCAAGCATGTGAGTAAATTTTTACCTCTCTACCTACATTTTTCCGTGGTTTATTAAGCTTTCAAATTTATACGGACTTTTTGATCACCCGGTATGTTCAGTTCGTTAAGCGAATTGTTTAATTAATGTTTCCTGTGGCACATCTTCTGTAGCAACATTTGCAGAGTTTTTCGACATCTTCAAGATATGTATGTGACAGTATTCCGTACATTACTTAAATACGAGATTTGATAACTCCAGAAGCAGTTCGTGTTCAACGACATGAAGAATGAAGTCGTGCCAGGGATCAGGAGGAAGGCTGAGGTATTTCCCCACGTGACACAAAGTGCTTAGCGGGGCCATACGGTTGCTGGTGGCCGATGTGGAGCGACCAGCGCATGGCTTCTTCCAGAGCCCGCGGGTCTGGTGCGTGAAGCGCGCGTGAGAGAGTTTTTCATACATGTTTAGCGCGATCTATGACAGTGTAATTACGCAGTTTCTTTCACTATCGGAATAAAAAAAGTACCGTAATTGTTTAACATCGTCTAAATTGTATATACACCAGCGTAAATTTCGAAATGTATTGCGATTTCAGAAATAATTAAACAATATTCTTAAACAAATTGTTTAAACAATACCTTATGCACGCATACTAGCCCACCGTTGTGAGATACTCCCAGTCCAGCAGCCCGACGCAGAATTTACCGCCAATTTCCAGATGAGGTGTAGGTGTGGGGAATGGGTAGAGATGTGGGGGATTGCCAACAGCGCCCTCTCATGGTGGTGTTGTCAACTTGGTCATTTGGTCTCTGGACTTCAAGGTGAACCATAAAATTCGATATTCCCACTAATAAATTTGAAGTTGCCACAATTTTTTTTTAATTTCCCGCATTTCAAGGAGTGTGTAGGGAGAGAGGTGGAGTTAGGTTAGTAGAGGTAGCCCAATTGATCTGTTTTCCCGCCAAAATTTAAACTTCCTTCCATGACGTTAGTGCGACGTTGCCACATCTTTGGCCGCTATCTTGTTCCGCTATCATGAATAAATTTGGCAAAAATGCAGAGTGAGGTGATGTCCCTGTTGCTCTATTACTAACACGTTCCTGACACGTAAAAGGAGTGTTTCGAGTATAAATCAATGCTCTATTGGTAGTCCGCTTTCGCTTCGTTTATTTGAAAATAAGGAAGCTATCTAGTGCATCTGTAGTTTCACAGAATAATCAAAATCTGAACAGTAGAACAAATAATCAATTGCATCACACATGCAGAAGTATTGATTATGATGATGATAATAATAATAATAATAATAATAATAATAATAATAAGTGTAATAGAAATAATAGTACTAATAACAATAATAAGGCGGTGCAGTCATGGACTGTGCGGCTGGTCCTGGCGGAGGTTCGAGTCCTCCCTCGGACATGAGTGTGTGTGTTTGTCCTTAGAATAATTTAGGTTAAGTAGTGTGTAACCTTATGGACTGATGACCTTAGCAGTTAAGTCCCATACGATTTCACACACATTTGAACAATAATAAGAACAAGTACATAACGTTCAGGAATCAATATAAACACCACCATACGCGCACAGCTTTGTTCATTCAGGAACAAAGCTTTGAAATTAATGGTTGCGTACAAAGAAGTGTCAAGAAAATCACTTTCGTACACCAAGTACATTAGATGACTCCCATATCTGTGCACCCAACATGTGGATTGCAGTGTGGAAGCTTGTATATGAAATAGAAGTTTCAAAGGGTCTGGGCTTAGCAACGAGTTTATCCATTATCCAGCCATGACGACGAGAATCATAGACACGTGTAGAATACATCTGATTGTATGTGGAGCATTGAAGTTTAAAAAGATCATCCCAGTGTTGTAGATTAATCTCATCCAATAAATCTCGAGGAAGATCTGAGATTTTACGAATCATAATCTTGTACGTTCTGACGAAATAAAGATTAAGCTGTTGACAAAAGGCGATCGTGTTTGCTGGAATTATGTGAACTGTAATTTTCTCTTCTATCAGGTTATTTTGTACGTGCAGGTCGCGAAGAACACTGCCGTCTTTGTAGGGCCTGAAAGAATCCCGTTTTAGTTGAAGTTTCTCTCCACTGATTTTTTCCACTACCGCTCCTTGTAGAAATGTCCTCAAGATCTCTTTGGCTATTTTGCCGGAGAAGTGAAGTAGGACGATTAAATCTGGTGCTGTGAATATGGACTGACGTATATGACCACTCAAAGAACGAGGCTCTTGGAGGGCTACAAACAGCTTTGGAGCAAGTTCACCTGTTTGTGAAAGTAATGGAGAAAATGTGTATGTATAGGTTCTTGCGTGCATGGAGTGTACAACTCCTCTGTACAACTCCTAGCTGGAAGAGTGCGGCCCACAGTCATCTCCTTACTGAATCCACTTTCGTCGGCATTGTAGATATCTGCTCCTGTATAGGCTGCCATGAGTGCACGAGTAGCTTGTTGCCAGTCCTCTACCGTTTTTTAGATATCGTTTCAGTACTGCTACGTTTTTATTGTTACAAAATCTTCGACTTTACTACTTACATTATTGTTTTTACGCTTCCAGCGCAAGACCCAACAGTCACTTGCGTCTAAGCTTGGGAAATTCAACTGTCTTTTTTTTATTTTTTTCCCGCAACTTGATGTCTACTTCATGGACACATCGACTCTCCTGGCGTGGCTGTTTGAAGGTCTCCATCACATGCATTATAATATGTTTGTACTTCTCTTTTATGGACATTAACTGAAGGCCGGTGTGGCCGAGCGGTTCTAGGAGCTGCAGTCTGGAACCGCGTCACCGCTACAGTCGCAGGTTCGAATCCTGCCTCGGGCATGGATGTGTGTGATGTCCTTAGGTTAGTTAGGTTTAAGTAGTTCTAAGTTCTAGGGGACTGATGACCTCAGATGTTAAGTGCCATAGTGCTCAGAGCCATTTGAACCATTTGGACTTTCCACTTTTCCACAGCCGTTTCCATTGACAAAACGTACACAATGCAGGACATCTAGTCCGAAATCTGCTTTTCATAACAGACGTCATGCGATGTGCAAATTTTTGAGTCGATTTCGGCAGTATTTGATGATTTTCTCGTTTCTTGAGTAAAACACTGCTCTTTCCTCCTTTCGTCGTTTCCATCACTTGAGGACTCTTCTGGCGATGATATCGAAGACGTTGACTCTTTTGCATGCACTTGGTCACAAACGAAAGATTCCGCTCCCTCTGGTGTACGCTCGCCGACATATCATGTTTCCTCTTCTGTGACGTTCGAAGTTTTCCACTGACGAGTTATGTCCAATAGAAATGCTGCACACTTTCTCTTAATTTCAGTTATTTACGTTGTTGCAGGTACACAACTGTGCTAAGCAACAATACAACGAGAACGTCAGTAACATTCCATCGATTCGTATCCCAAAATAGCACTCTCAGCTGCAGCGGAAGCAGTAGTGTACTGGCTGGACAGCAATTTCGGACCCACTTCTTCGTGTGGACACAAACACGAGAGCCTAGCCACTACACGCTCTTCTGATACATGCGGCGTTGCCGTCTAGCAGTCAATTATTACTAATATTATTTTTATTGTAATTACTATTAACACTTCCGCAAGTGTGTTAGCACACTGACCTCGCATTCGGGAGGACGACGGGTCAAACTCACGTCCAGCCATGCTGATTTAGGTTTTCTGTGATTTCCCTAAATCGCATCAGACAAATTTCGGAATGGTTCCTTTGAAAGGGCACGGCCGACTTCCTTCCCATCCTTCCCTAAAACCAATGGGACCGATGACCTCGCTGTTTGGTCCCCTTCACCGAATCAACCAACCAACCGCAAGTGTGGTGCATCTGCTTCATTATTCTTCTCTTCCAATTGTTTATGTTTATTCCGTGAAACTACAAATATGCCCTGTAGGTTTGCTACTTACAAATAAACGAAGCGAGAGCAGACTGCCAGTAGACCATTACTATAGTCTCCGAACAGTCGTTTCACATGTCAGGAACATGCTGTCTCATACAACAGTTTCAAACGTACTACAGTACAAAAACTGGCATGACCAGTGTTCGAACTCGGAATCCTTGGTATCACAAACTAACACTGTGCCGACTTTCCTACGGGAGATGTCACAACAGAAGCTCACAGCTATGCTTTTCCTGTGCTCCATAGGTAAGATGTTACTTATTACTTAGTGTTTATGCATGTTCTCCTGGATGACAGAAGCACAAACCATGTCGGCGTTTTGGTTGATATCCTATCGACTTACAGCGTTTGGTGCCGATCTTACTTCTGACATATGGAGGTTTGGGCGTAAGCACACAGAATCCCGCGGAAAAGAAAGGGGCGAGCCAAAAAGTGGCTCTGGAACGACGGAACCGACCTAGTCGGCAAGTAGCACCTTCACTGAGCACAGCTTCAAGTGAAAATGCAGGATACCCTCGCCAAATCTGATATGGGACGAGATAGTGAGAAGTGTCTCTGGGGCCAACGAAAAATGCGTGATGTCGTTGTCAGTGGCAGTGGTAGCTGGAGGGGGCAGGGTCCGGGTGGCAGTAGAAACAGCAGTGTTACGATCGTCGCCTAATCGGCTACCCCCAATTGCCAGCGATGAAAATAACAGCGCAACATGAGAGCTGCGTCGCCAACGCCGGAAATGGACGTCGCAAAACGTTGAACACCTTCGCTATGACAGAAAGCGACGTTGCCAGGAAAAGTTTTATCCTCGTTGTCCATTAAGAAGTTTGGCAGTCGAGAGGAGGTTGGTGTGTTGCCGTAACTATCCTCTTCGCCATGATAGTATCTACGTGCGTGAATAGTGAAGGTGCACGCAGGAATAACAGCAGTCAAGTAGACTGGAATTCATAACTTATTTATTCTGTATTTAATTACAAGAAAAGATAACACAACAGGTCTTGGTACAGGAAGCCTAGGTCGGAGAGTGTGGATCCACCGGAAGGTAACCTCTCGAGGAACCGTGGAGTGGTCGGCGCAATTGACCAGCATAAAGTCCTCACGGTGAATGACTTCTCAGAGATCGAGCGCCGATACAGCTGAGGCGGATCTACAGAGCACGGACTATTTCTGGGTATGTGCTGTGTGAAGGGAAACAGTGTCACGCTGGATTTACGTAATGTCATTGACTGGCGCTAGCTCTTGTGGCGTCCTAAGTTCCCGGCGATACCAAGCCGCGTTGTATTTGTTGTTGATTATCCTGGCTTGCTACCCAGAACTTTCGTCATCGAGCTGGCTTGCAAGCGTCTGTGGAGGAAGTGGACAACGCCTGAAGCTTAGGCCACCCTGCAGGACGCAGGTGTGCGTGCAGTTGAAGTCCGATCGAGTCTAGGAGCGAATATCGCACATTAATACAGGGCGTACATAAAGTCCGGAAACACTTTCAATTATTTGTTGCACAAGAACCAAACATTGTACAGTTATCATATATATGTCATTTTGAAGAGAAACCCTGAAAGTTTTTTTTTTTTTTTCGTGTATACCGCCACAGCGTAGTTTGGTAATTCGCCGATAGTCAGCGCTAGTCGCAAACCTGGCGAGTTCAGGCGCAGAGCGAGCTTTCTGTGTGTTGGAGTTCGACAAAAAACAAGTGTCCTACAGCTGTTCAACGGATGTTTAGAACCACGTATGGTGAGAAGCCACCAACAAGGAAGGCCATTTTCCACTGGCACAACAAATTCGTTATGGCGGGTTATTTGTGCCAGGCAAAGAGAAACGGACGTCACAGTGTGAGTGAAGTGAATGTTGAGCGCGTACTAGAGACATTCATAAGGAGTCCAAAGAAATCGGTGCGTCGTGCATCCCGTGAACTCGAAATGGCTCCAATGACAGTGTAGAAAGTGCTGCGACAGAAGCTGTCGATGAAACCATTCAAATTGGAGCTAGGATAGAAGCTCAACGATGACGACAAAGACGAACGTTTTGAGTTTTGTTCGCAGTTGCAACAAATGATTGAGGAAGGGGGTGGCATTGTTGATCGCTTAATTTTTAGCGACGAAGCCACTTTTCATACTAATGGGGAAGTAAACTGGTATAATTGTCGAATCTGGGGTACAAAGCATCCATACGTATGCATTGAATTTGAGCGTAATTCCCCAAAGGTAATTTTTTTTGACATATCACGTCGAAAACTGTACGGGCCATTCTTCTTCGCCGAGAGCACTGTCACTGGATATTCCTACTTGGACATGTTGCAATGGCTGGTGCCTCAAATGCAATCGGACTCTCCATTCATCTTTCAGCAGAATGGAACTCCACCCCATTTTCATCGTGAAATTCGTCGGTACCTGAACACGGAGCTGGCGCAGCGATGGATAGGTCGTGCTCAGAAGAGGAGAGCTGTTTCACGAAATGGCCTCCCCGATCACCAGATCTCATTCCGTGTGACTTTTTTCTGTGGGGACACATTAAAGATCTGGTGTATGAACCGCCTCTACCACGTGATATAGCAGAGCTCCGGGAGAGAATACCGGAAGCGACTTGCACAGTCGACGATGTCATTCTGGGACGGGTATGGCAAGAATTCGATTACCGTATTGACGTCTGCCGGGTCACTCATGGTTCGCATATCGAATGATTGTAAAAAAAATCTTTCAGAGTTTCTCTTCAAAAGGCAGTATGTATGACATCTGTACAATGTTTAGTTCTTGTGTAATAAATAATTGAAAGTGATCCCGGAATTCATGTACACCCTGTATAGTGTGTGTCCACCCTTTGCCTTTATGACGGCTTCAATTCTGATGAGAGCACTTTTAATGAGGTGGAGGAATGGCAGCCCATACTTCCCCAGGAGCCGAAGCCAGAGAAGTTAGTCATGTTTGACTTTGGGGTCTGGAGCGTGGTCGACGTTTTAACTCTTCCGAAACTTGTTCCATTAAGTTCAGGTCAGGCCTCTGGTTAGGTCAGTGCATTTCAGAAATGTCACCGTCCGCAATACATTGCCTCACAGATGCTGCTTTAGGACAGGTTGCATTGCCATGCTGATACAACCATCGACTCCGAACCGTTCCTCTACTGTACGCAGTACATAATGCTGTAAAATGTCTTCATATCGTTCCCTATTTAACGTTTTCCCAACCTCAGTAGGGGGAGTACCCGCCAAGCTAACCACGAAAAACACCCCCATACCCTAACACAATATCCTCCGTACGTCACTGCTGGCACTACAAACGGTGACAGGTAATATTCTTCAGGCAATCGCCGAACTCACCCTCCATCGGATTGCCACAGGGTATCTACATCTACGTGATTACTCTGCTATTCACAACAAAGTGCCTGGCAGAGTGTTCAATGGACAACTTTCAAGCTATCTCTCTACCATTCCACTCTCGAACGGCACGCGGGAAAAACGAGCACTTAAATTTTTCTGTGCGAGCCCTGATTTCTCTTATTTTATCTTGATGATCATTTCTCCATATATAGATAGGTGCCAACAGATTGTTTTCGCAGTCGGGGGAGAAAACTGATGATTTAAATTTCATGAAAAGATCCCGTCGCAACGAAAAACGCCTTTGTTTTAATTATTACCACTCCAATTCACGTATCGTGTCTGTGGCACAATCTCCCCTATTTCCCAATAATAGAAAACTAACTGTTCTTATTCGAACTTTTTCGATTTCATCCGTCAGTCCCACCTGATGCGGATCCCACACCGCACAGCAGTACTCCAGGATGGGGTGCACAAGCGTGGTGTAAGCAGTCTCTTTAGTAGACCTGTTGCACCTTCTAAGTGTTCTGCCAATGAATCGTAGTCTTTGGTTTGCTTTACCCACAATACTATGTATGTGATCGTTCAAGTTTAGGTTATTTGTAATTGTAATCCCTAAGTATTTAGTTGAATTTACAGCCTTCAGGTCTGTGTGACTCATCGCGTAATCGAAATTTAGCGGATTTCTTTTAGTAATCATGTGAATAACTTCACACTTTTCTTTATTCAGGGTCAATTGCCACTTCTCGCACCATACATATATCGTATCTAAATCATTTTGCAATTTCTTTTGGTCATCGGATGACTTAACAATACGGTACAGCATCATCTGCAAACAATCTAAGAGGGCTACTCAGATTGTCTCCTACGTTGTTAATATAGATCAGGAACAACACAAGGGCCTATAACACTTCCTTGGGCAACGCCGAATATTACTTCTGTTTTACTCGATGACTTTTCGTCTATTATTACGAACTGTGACCTTTCTGATAGGAAATCACGAATCCAGTCGCACAACTGAGGCGATATTCCATAGGTACGCAGTTTGGTTAGAAGACGCTTGTGAGGAACGGTGTCGATAGCCTTCAGGAAATTTAAACATATGGAATAAATTTGACATCCCCTGTCGATAGCACTCATTACTTCATGAGTATAAAGAGCTAGTCGTGTTTCGCAAGAACGATATTTTCGAATCCGTGTTGACAATGTGTCAATAAATCGTTTTCTTCGGGGTAATTCATAATGTTCGAACACAGTATATGTTCCAAAACCCTACTGCAAACCGACGTGAATGATATATACCTGTAATTCAGCGAATTACTCCCATTCCCCTTTTTGGCTTTTGGCGTGACTTAAGCAATTTTCCAATCCGTAGGTGCGGATCTATCTGTGAAAGTGTGGTTCTTCACTCCAGATCACTCGCTTCCAGTAATCCACTGTCTGGTCGAGTCGCTTTTCACACTACCTCAAGTGTCACTTAGCACTGACTAGAGAAATGTATGGCTTATGTGGAGCTGCTAGAACATTCCACCTCATTATTTTTAAC
This sequence comes from Schistocerca piceifrons, assembly GCF_021461385.2. Taxonomy (NCBI): domain Eukaryota; kingdom Metazoa; phylum Arthropoda; class Insecta; order Orthoptera; family Acrididae; genus Schistocerca; species Schistocerca piceifrons. The sequence goes on from NC_060149.1 coordinate 725,377,707, forward strand.
TCCCTACGCACAGTCATTGTGCTAAATGTACTGCTGCTAGCACAGTGGAACTTACGAATGATTCCTTCCGCTCATTTCATGCGATTCTTTGCAACCACCCTCCACAATGCTCGACGGACAGTACATGAGGTCTTCCTGGTCATGGTTTAGCGGTGTTTGTTCCTTCACGTTTCCATTTCACAATCACAACACCAACAGTCGACATGGGCAGCTTTAGAAGGGTTGAAATGTTCCTGATGGATTTGTTACCCAGGTGACATTCAATGACTAGTCCAAGTTCGATGTCAGTGTGCTCTCCTGACCTACCCAGTCTGCTGTTACTGCTTCTCTACTGACGGCACAGTACTCCCTGCCTCCTTTTGTACTGTCGTCGGGTTCACCTTTCGTGACACCTAGTGATCAGTTCCACATTACATAGCCATGTCCAGATACTTTTGGTGAGGTAGTGTACTTAGGTGAAGTGCTAGTGTGTTTGCACTTACATGTTACATGCACAGACACACACATCAGATCAAAATACATCTGCATTTGATACGATCGTTTGGAAAATGACACACACACACACACACAAAAAGGTACGGCCAAACTTTCTGGAAACATTCCTCACACACAAATAAAGAAAAGATGTTATGTGGACATGTGTCCGGAAACGCTTAATTTCCATGTTAGAGCTCATTTTAGTTTCGTCAGTATGTACTGTACTTCCTCGATTCACAGCCAGTTGGCCCAATTGAAGGAAGGTAATGTTGACTTCGGTGCTTGTGCTGACATGCGACTCATTGCTCTACAGTATTAGCATCAAGCACATCAGTACGTAGCATCAACAGGTTAGTGTTCATCACGAACGTGGTTTTGCAGTCGGTGCAATGTTTACAAATGCGGAGTTGGCAGATGCCCATTTGATGTATGGATTAGCACGGGGCAATAGCCGTGGCGTGGTACGTTTGTATCGAGACAGATTTCCAGAACGAAGGTGTCCCGACAGGAAGACGTTCGAAGCAATTGATCGGCGTCTTAGGGAGCACGGAACATTCCAGCCTATGACTCGCGACTGGGGAAGACCTAGGACACGTGCAATGGACGAGGCAATTCTTCGTGCAGTTGACGATAACCCTAATGTCAGCGTCAGAGACGTTGCTGCTGTGCAAGGTAACGTTGACCACGTCACTGTATGGAGAGTGCTACGGGAGAACCAGTTGTTTCCGTACCATGTACAGCGTGTGCAGGCACTATCAGCGGCTGATTGGCCTCCACGGGTACACTTCTGCGAATGGTTCATCCAACAATGTGTCAATCCTCATTTCGGTGCAAATGTTCTCTTTACGGATGAGGCTTCATTCCAACGTGATCAAATTGTAAATTTTCACAATCAACATGTCTGGGCTGACGAGAATCCGCACGCAATTGTGCAATCACGTCACCAACACAGATTTTCTGTGAACGTTTGGGTAGGCATTGTTGGTGATGTCTTGATTGGGCCCCATGTTCTTCCACCTACGCTCAATGGAGCACGTTATGATGATTTCATACGGGATACTCTACCTGTGCTGCTAGAACATGTGCCTTTACAAGTACGACACAACATGTGGTTCATGCACGATGGAGCTCCTGCACATTTCAGTCGAAGTGTTGGTACGCTTCTCAACAACAGATTCAGTGACCGATGGATTGGAAGAGGTGGACCAATTCCATAGCCTCCACGCTCTCCTGACCTCAACCCTCTTGACTTTCATTTATGGGGGCATTTGAAAGCTCTAGTCTACGCAACCCCGGTACCAAATGTAGAGACTCTTCGTGTTCATATTGTGGACGGCTGTGATACAATACGATATTCTCCAGGGCTGCATCAGCGCATCAGGGATTCCATGCGACGGAGGGTGGATGCATGAATCCTCGCTAACGGAGAACATTTTGAACATTTCCTGTAACAAAGTGTTTGAAGTCACGCTGGTACGTTCTGTTGCTGTGTGTTTCCATTCCATGATTAATGTGATTTGAAGAGAAGTAATAAAATGAGCTCTAACATGGAAAGTAAGCGTTTCCGGACACATGTCCACATAACATATTTTCTTTCTTTGTGTGTGAGGAATGTTTCCTGAAAGTTTGGCCATACCTTTTTGTAACACCCTGTATATATATACTACTGGCCATTAAAATTGCTACACCAAGAAGAAATGCAGATGATAAATGGGTATTCATTGGACAAATATATTATACTAGAACTGACATGTGATTACATTTTCACGCAATTTGGGTGCATAGATCCTGAGAAATCAGTAACCAGAACAACCACCTCTGGCCGTAATAACGGCCTTGATACGCCTGGGCATTGAGTCAAACACAGCTGTACAGGTACAGCTACCCATACAGCTTCAACACAATACCACAGTTCATCAATAGTAGTGACTGGTGTATCGTGACGAGCCAATTGCTCTGCCACCATTGACCAGACATTTTCAAGTGGTGAGAGATCTGGAGAATGTGCTGGCCAGGGCAGCAGTCGAACATTTTCTGTATCCAGAAAGGCCCGTACAGGACCTACAACATGCGGTCGTGCAATATCCTGCTGAAATGTAGGGTTTCGCAGGGATCGAATGAAGGGTAGAGCCACGGGTCGTAATACATCTGAAATGTAACGTCCACTGTTCAGAGTGCCGTCAATGCGAACAAGAGGTGACCGAGACGTGTAACCAATGGCACCCCATACCATCACGCCTGGTGATACGCCAGTATGGCGATGACGAATACACGCTTCCAATGTGCGTTCACTGCGATGTCGTCAAACACGGATGCGAAAATCATGATGCTGTAAACAAAACCTGGATTCATCCGAAAAAGTGACGTTTTGCCATTCGTATACCCAGGTTCGTCGTTGATTACACCATCGCAGGCGCTCCTGTCTGTGATGCACCGTCAAGGGTAACCGCAGCCATGGTCTCCGAGCTGATTGTCCATGCTGCTGCAAACGTCGTCGAACTGTTCGTGCAGATGGTTGTTCTCTTGCAAACGTCCCCATCTGTTTGTTGACTCAGGGATCGAGACATTGCTGCACGATCCGTTACAGCCATGCGGATAAGTTGCCTGTCATCTCGACTGCTACTGATACGAGGCCGTTGGGATCCAGTACGGCGTTCCGTATTACCCCCCTGAACCCACCGATTCCATGTTGTGCTAATAGTCACTGGATCTCGACCAAGGCGAGCAGCAATGTCGCGATACGATAAACCGCAATCGCGATATGCTAAAATCCGACCTTTACCAAAGTCGGAAACGTGATGGTACGCATTTCTCCTACTTACATGAGGCATCACAACAACGTTTCACCAGGCAACGCCGGTCAACTGCTGTTTGTGTATGAGAAATCGGTTGGAAACTTTCCTCATGTCAGCACGTTGTAGCTGCCGCCACCGGCGCCAACCTTGTGTGAATGCTCTGAAAAGCTAATCATTTGCATATCACAGCATCTTCTTCCTGTCGGTTAAATTACGCGTCTGTAGCACGTCATCTTAGTGGTGTAGCAATTTTAATGGCCAGGATGAAGAATGGGGATACTCGATACAGGCGTTGCACATCCGCATAGTTATCGATCATGAGAGCTTTTCGAAGATGCTGTTCTATCAGGCACATCCTGGCAGAGTTGGACGCTGAAAACGTCATCACAATTTGAATCCCCTCTTTCCATCATACTTGCGCTCCGTACGAAAAGAAAAACAGATCGTACCAGTGATTAGAGCGTATTTGACCATTGTAAAATAAGTAATGTTAATCTATTTCTCAATTCGTAATTTTAGTTATACGGTAACCTGCAGCTGGACAGGGACAAAAATATTTACTAGCTGCTTTATGATATGCACGCAAGTATTTGAATGTCGTATTATGAATCGGAGCAAGAAGAACAAAATTCAAATGGGAGTGTGTTAAGTCTTACGCAGTTCAAGGGTCTCGCGTCAGTTACCTTGACTGATTGCTCAAAGCAGGAAGAGTCGACCCAGACTGGATCTGTAGATGCCAGAATTGAATTTTAAAGGCTAGCCATTGCCCAAGACAAGCGTTGTTCAGCATGTGGAATAAATCCTTTACGACCATAAGAAATCCATGTCAGTTGACAATGTCAGTTCATTGTAGAACGATCTTTGTCGATGTTCAGGTATTTGGAAGCGAATGTGGCAAATTTATATACAAGGAAGCAGCACTGAAAGCGCTCGACGCGAAAGGGTGTATTGTAACAACGTTAAACACACCCGAGTCGGCTCGCAAGCTGTTTGCATCACTGAAATGTCCGAAAACCACACAAGCTGCCACATGGTTCAATTTGTACGGTTCAATTTGTACTATCACGGAATTTCCTGGGATGAATCGGGGATTTCATACGTGATATAGTTCATGTCTTAGGAACATTTTATCACCCTGAATGCACAGTATTTGCTATGGGCTACGATGCAACCGAGTGGATGAAACATGTTTTTGTGTACACTGCATCTGTCAACATCGAAGATATTGGCAGACCATCTTCCCAAAAAAAGAATCCCTGAAGAATTCCCCACTGTGCAAAAGAAAACAATTAATAGTGTCTGTTCCCACTCAGACAGAGAATGACTTTCCTAAATTTCTACTATAATACAAACAGTAGGGCGGATTGAGATTGCACGTTTAGCGGTATCCTTTTGTGCCTGCCGACTGCCTTACAAAACGATGCAATCGTCGCAGCGCCTTGTTCCATTATACAATTTCTTGAAAACTGTAAGCACTCACCCGCGTCTTCTCACTAACAGCGAAAAGTTATTGGTCAAATTCAGATAGAAACTGTAAACGCTTGCCGGCCGGGGTGACCGAGCGGTTCTAGGCACTACAGTCTGGAACCGTGCGACCGCTACAGTCGCAGGTTCGAATCCTGCCTCAGGCATGGATGTGTGTGATGTCCTTAGGTTAGTTAGGTTTAAGTAGTTCTAAGTTCTAAGGGACTGATGACCTCAGTAGTTAAGTCCCATAGTGCTCAGGGCCATTTTGTAAACGCTTCTTTGCTCCCATTCCTGAAATACACTCCTGGAAATGGAAAAAAGAACACATTGACACCGGTGTGTCAGACCCACCATACTTGCTCCGGACACTGCGAGAGGGCTGTACAAGCAATGATCACACGCACGGCACAGCGGACACACCAGGAACCGCGGTGTTGGCCGTCGAATGGCGCTTGCTGCGCAGCATTTGTGCACCGCCGCCGTCAGTGTCAGCCAGTTTGCCGTGGCATACGGAGCTCCATCGCAGTCTTTAACACTGGTAGCATGCCGCGACAGCGTGGACGTGAACCGTATGTGCAGTTGACGGACTTTGAGCGAGGGCGTATAGTGGGCATGCGGGAGGCCGGGTGGACGTACCGCCGAATTGCTCAACACGTGGGGCGTGAGGTCTCCACAGTACATCGATGTTGTCGCCAGTGGTCGGCGGAAGGTGCACGTGCCCGTCGACCTGGGACCGGACCGCAGCGACGCACGGATGCACGCCAAGACCGTAGGATCCTACGCAGTGCCGCAGGGGACCGCACCGCCACTTCCCAGCAAATTAGGGACACTGTTGCTCCTGGGGTATCGGCGAGGACCATTCGCAACCGTCTCCATGAAGCTGGGCTACGGTCCCGCACACCGTTAGGCCGTCTTCCGCTCACGCCCCAACATCGTGCAGCCCGCCTCTAGTGGTGTCGCGACAGGCGTGAATGGAGGGACGAATGGAGACGTGTCGTCTTCAGCGACGAGAGTCGCTTCTGCCTTGGTGCCAATGATGGTCGTATGCGTGTTTGGCGCCGTGCAGGTGAGCGCCACAATCAGGACTGCATACGACCGAGGCACACAGGCCCAACACCCGGCATCATGGTGTGGGGAGCGATCCCCTACACTGGCCGTACACCACTGGTGATCGTCGAGGGGACACTGAATAGTGCACGGTACATCCAAACCGTCATCGAACCCATCGTTCTACCATTCCTAGACCGGCAAGGGAACTTGCTGTTCCAACAGGACAATGCACGTCCGCATGTATCCCGTACCACCCGACGCGCTCTAGAAGTTGTAAGTCAACTACCCTGGCCAGCAAGATCTCCGGATCTGTCCCCCATTGAGCATGTTTGGGACTGGATGAAGCGTCGTCTCACGCGGTCTGCACGTCCAGCACGAACGCTGGTCCAACTGAGGCGCCAGGTGGAAATGGCATGGCAAGCCGTTCCACAGGACTACATCCAGCATCTCTACGATCGTCTCCATGGGAGAATAGCAGCCTGCATTGCTGCGAAAGGTGGATATACACTGTACTAGTGCCGACATTGTGCATGCTCTGTTGCCTGTGTCTATGTGCCTGTGGTTCTGTCAGTGTGATCATGTGATGTATCTGACCCCAGAAATGTGTCAATAAAGTTTCCCCTTCCTGGGACAATGAATTCACGGTGTTCTTATTTCAATTTCCAGGAGTGTAGTCCAGGGGAGAGGCCTGGCTCTGGGGTCGACTGGTCTTGGCCGCAAGTATGACAGGCCCAACAGTATTTTCTATTCTAGTGTCTATTCTGAACCAGAAACACAGTGATATGCTCGTGCCTTCACGCTTTACATACCACAGTGCAATGTATGGAGCAACTGGAGGAAGGACGGAATGACAAGTCGACATTTCTCTTCTTCTGCAACGAACACCGTCCATGTTATTGAGATGGTGCCACAAAGAACGCCATGTCCTGTATGGTTGATTGATAGCTTTTTGTAGATACTCTGATTATTTCCTCCATCTCGACAACAAAAATCTGTCCTGTAGCTGTAGCTATCTCATCAGAAGCAACTGGGAATAAATCTACAGTTTGGCGCCAGACAAAAATCTCACGGCCTCATTATTGTCAAGTTATTTATCTACACCCATAAGCAGATGGGGACAGACTGCTTGCATTTGCGTGCTGCGTAGTAGGTCGGTACTGAATGTCGGAATTACTTAGAGGTTCCACCTTTGCAGCCACTGCACTATTTTTTATGTATGTTTGGAAAGGACTCCAAAACATAGCGTTAGAGATTTGTTATTTGTAATCAGATGAAATATCGTGCCTTAAAGGTAAGTATGAAATCTCTTGGCTCCATAAATAATTGCTCACACCTTTTCTCTCTTTATGAATAATTACAATAGGTGGCTGTGGGTATCTTCAATTCATAGGTGCTCTGTGCTACCTGTGTGTTTGTGATATAACATGGCCCCTATCTCATATAAAGAGGTGTCAGTTCGTAAAGTAATATGCTATCTCAGCACCCGTATGTTCAAATGTGTGTGAAATCTTGTGGGACTTAACTGCTAAGGTCATCAGTCCCTAAGCTTACACACTACTTAACCTAAATTATCCTAAGGACAAACACACACACCCATGCCCGAGGGAGGACTCGAACCTCCGCCGGGATTAGCCGCACAGATTAAATCCCACAAATGTCTCAGCATAAACACTGTTCCTATCCTCTAACTCGGAGAAAAGCTCACATAAAGACACTGGTACGGAACAGATGTACTATGAAGCAATCTAAACCCAGTCCATGCCTCTCATACCAACCTCCTTTCTCGACTAAATCCCAATCTGGAATCCAAAAATACTAACAACTGAATTTGGCAAATACATCTTTTCTTTCCCCATAAAGCAAATCATTCCACAGAGAGAATACGTCCTAATAAAGTCCTCCAACCTTGGCTTCCACACCAATCTCCCCTAGAAAATTCCTTGTATCACATTTGGTCCAAATGAAAACCACACATTTCCCACAGATACGCACATCAGGCATCTGTAATCTCAATGTCGTCCCTCCATCCTCACCTCTGTGATTGATGGGGTTGAATCTGAAATTACAGGGGAGAAGATGAAGTCCGAACTCAGTTCCCATCCTGAAATTGACCCTACCTCGTCTGCATCTTTATGGAATCACTATCAACCAACGATCATTTAATCGCTAACAGCACCTTGATATATTCCCGCAAACATAAACTTCAACCCTCAAAGTCCCATTCGCAATCCTACAGATGCCAAAAATTTCTATTATATAACGACCACCTGACAATAGTGTGTACGAATCCTCCACCTGCCCCACTGTAAATTCGACCATTTCCTCGAACAGTGCCCGAACCTCACTTCTCCTTCTACATGTAACCCTGGTAACCTATCACATCCTACTTATACCTCAAAGTGTAAGGCTAAACCCCGATTGACCAAACCAGAGCCCACAGTTCCCATGTAACACACTGAAACATCACTTGCTCCAAATAACTCCATCCACTCTTCCCCCCCCCCCCCCCCCTCCCACCTCCACCGCCACCACCAAAGCGGAATATATCATAAGATTCCTCACTGTTGTCCTTCAAAATACTCATCCATTTCAAAGGTCTCACACTCTCCAACAAATATCACTTGATGCCCATTTTGTATTTCATCCCAATGCGTAAGAAATGTAGTCCTGCCGTCATGTTCATTTCGTTTGAACCTCATCAGCATAGCCGAGCGGTCTGAGGTGTCTTGTCACGGTCCGCGCGGCTTCCCCGTCGGAGGTTCGAGTCCTCCCTCGGGCATGGGTGTGTGTGTGTGTGTGTGTGTGTGTGTGTGTGTGTGTGTGTGTGTGTGTTGTCCTTAGCGTAAGTTAGTTTACGTTAGATTAAGTAGTGTGTAAACTTAAGGACCGATGACCTCAGCAGTTGGGTCCCGTAAGACCTTACCACAAATTTCCAGTTTCTTCCTCAGCACATTATTTTAAACCCTGTCCCTGCCTCAACCCACCCCACGCCTCTACCCATATCTTATGCTATAGTGATGCAGCAGTACAACATTCTTTTCGACAACATACACCACTTACAAACAAACAAACCTTTATTCATGAAAACGCTCTCCAAGCAGCAAGTCCATGTTACACCCTCACTGAAACCTTCCTCCGTCTGTATAACATCTGAACTCTCCTTTATATCCGACTTCATGTAGGTAACCCACATGCCATAGTGTGTGGCACAGTTTCTATTGGCCACCAAAATAGCATCCCTACTTCGCCACAAGCTCTGTGCAATACCCTCACCAAGCACCTCATCCTCAACCCATGTTTCCTAACCCTAAGCATTACCTGTGCCATTATAGACATCTGACGCTATCCTCTGTGACTTCTTCTACCATACAGACCACGCCTTCTAGGCCCATATTACTACTGCCGACCTAAACATCTATTGTCGATCCCCTGCAGAGTTCCAGCAGTAGCGTCTTAACATATCTTAACCTCCTTGGGTGTACCACTGCAGAACTCCATGATCCTAATGCAAGTGATCACTTACCCATCCTACCTGCAATCTCCCACAGAACAGCTCACACCCACACGTCCTCTCTCAATGCTAATTTACGAAATTTATCCAAGACGACACCCATCTAAACAGAAATGCCTATATGCAGATACGCAAATTGGAAGCCACCCCTTAACGTTCGAACACCCTGATGACATCCATCATGCCTCTTCCTTCTTGCACCAGACCTCGCCAGATGCCGTATCCACCAACATTCCTACCACTCCCATCCATCCTCATCATCCCACACTCCGACCATGAGCTCCACGCATTCTTCACGAGTTCTGTCGATTGTATCGTTCCTTCCTGCAGACTCATAACCGACAAACATTTAAACGACAATGGCAAATACAGCGGCCCACCAGAAATCTACTAAACGCAAATGAACGCCCGGATAGACGCCAGACATGCACCAATCGCAACACTACATTATCCATAAACTCCACTATGTACTGGAATCATTACCCATAAACACCTCTATATTCTGGAAAGCGTTCCATGCCTCACTGGAAACAGTCCTGTTCCTACCACACAATTTTACACAATAATCACCAATTTACTGAGAACGTAACTTTGGCTCAGCACTTTGAATTTGGTGTTTCATATATCTTTACGAACCATGATGAATACCTGCAGTTTGATTATTCCTCATTGCCCATAATCCATGAACGAACTGACACATTTTACCTATCTTTTTCTCCTAGCTTCCAGTACCGAGACGACATAACACAAGTAAATCTTAACATTCGAGACACAGCACAAATCATCATAGAAACACTACACAAAAAACGAAACACATTATTACCTGAATGAATTCCCATGCCCCTTGCCAGGAATCCCTATCAAACTCTACAATGTGAGCCTTCACACATGCTGCTATCCTGGGCCATGGAAAACTAGCCGTATCCAACCTTTCAAATGGTTCAAATGGCTCTAAGCACTTTGAGACTTAACATCTGACGTCATCAGTCCCTTAGACTTAGAACTACTTAAACCTAACTAACCTAAGAACATCACACACAGCCATGCCCGAGGCAGGATTCGAACCTGCGACCGTAGCAGCAGCGCAGTTCCGGACTGAAGCGCCTAGAACCACTCGGCCACAGCGGCCGGCCTCCAACCTTTCCTTGAATCCAACAAACCTGTCAGTAACACCTCCTCCTGCAAACCTATCAGGCTCACCCCAGTATTCAGCAAGGGCTTCAAATCCATCCTCTCGCAGAGCATACATGAAAACCTAAACTAGCATCTACTTCTACCGACTAATCAGTGTGACTTGTGTCCTCACTTATTCTCTTACGACCAGTTCCTGTACCTTGCCCGTCTCCCACCCCACTAACTTGTGAAGTACTTCTGAACACGTTTTCCTAAGAGTGCCTTGAACAACTAGTTAGACAACCCACACGCAACAGAAATATTTTAGACCTTGTAGCCACAAACAGGCCTCACCTCATCGACAGATTCAGTATGGAGACAGTCATGGTCTCGTTGTAGCGACGATGGTTACTAAAGTTAGCAAATCCATCAAGGAGGCTAGGAAAGTATTTATGCTAAAAAGCAGATAAGCAGTTATCAGTATCCCACTTAGACAATGAACGGATACCATTAAGTACCAATATGACGGACACAGAGGAATTATGGGCAAAGTTTAAACTGATTGTAAATTGGGCTTTGGAAACGTAAGTACCAAGTAAGTGGATTAAGGATGGAAAAGACCTACCGTTGTTTATTAATAAAATTATGAAAATGCTGAGGAAGCAGAGATTGCTGCACTCTCGATTCAAAAAAGAACGCGCAAATGTCGACAGGCAGAAGTTTGTAGAAAATCGTGCGTCCGAAACAAGATCGATGCGTGATACGTTAACATCCACCGTTATACCTTAGAGAAAGATGTCGAGAGCTCGAGAAAATTCTGGCCGTACGTAAAATCACCAAGCGGACCCAAGAGTTCTATCCAGTCACTCGTCGCCCAGTCTGGGATGGCAATAAAATACGGCAAAAGCAAAGCTGAAATCTCAAATTTCACGTTTCAGAAATAATTCACGCAGGAGGATCGTACAAACATACCATAGTTTGACTGTCGCACGGGTTTCCGGACGGAGGACATAGAAACAGTTATCCCCAGCATAGAGAAGTAACTCAAAGAGCTGAAAACAAATAAATTGCCAGATCGAGATGGAATCCCAATTCGGTTTCACAGAGAATACTTTGCGGTGTTGGCGTTATACTTAACCTGCATTAATTGCCAATCTTCCACGCAACGAAATGCCCCAAGCGACAGGCAAAAAGCACAGGTCACTCGTGTATATAAGAAGGATAAAAGAACGGTCACGCATATTTACAGTCTAATATCCTTAACATCGGTTTGCTGCAGAATTCTTGAACACTATCTGAGTTCGAATGCAAGAAATTCCCTTGAGATAGAAAACATTTTGTCCACAAATCAGCACGGATTTAGAAAGCATCACTCATGCGAAATTGAGCTTGCCCTTTTCTCAAATGATGTCCTGTGAATTGTGAATGAAGGGCAACAGGCAGATTACATATCTTTAGATTTCCAGAAATCTTTTGAAGCGGTGAGCCATTGCAAACTGTTCACGACGGGCGGCGGATACCGGTTAGATTCGTAAATATGTGAATGGCTCTAAGACTTCTTAAGTAGTAAAACCCAGTACGTTGCCCTCGGCGGTGAGTGTTAATCAAAACAAGGTTATCGCCAGCAGTGTCCCATGGAAAAGTGATAGGGCCGCTCTTATCGTCTGTATACATGAATCTACATCTACATCTGCATCTACATGGACGCTCCGCAAAATACGCTTAAGTGCCTGGAACCATCTTCACAATAATTCACTATTATTCCAATCTCGAACAGCGCGCGGAAAAAATGAACACCTATATCTTTCTGAACGCACTCTGATTTCCCTTATTTTATTATGATGATCTTTTCTCCCTATGTAGGTCGGTGTCAACAAAATATTTTCGCACTCGTAGGAGAGAGTTGGTGATTGAAATATCGTGAGAAGGTTCCGCCACAACGAAAAAAGCCTTTGTTTTACTGGTGTCCACCCCAAACCCTGTACCATATCAGTGCCACTCTCTCCCTATTTACCGATAATACAAAACGTGCTGCTCTTCTTTGAACATTCTTGATGTACTCCGTTAATCTTGTCTGGTAAGGATCCCACAACGCGCAGCAGTACTCCAAAAGAGGACGGACAAGCCTAGTGTAGGCAGCTTCTTTAGTACACCTGTTGCATCTTCTAAGTGTTCTGCCAACAAAACGCAGTCTTAGTTTCGACTTCCGCATTACATGTTCAATGTGTTCTTTCCCATTTAAGTTGTTCTTAATTGTAATTCCTAGGTATTTAGTTGAATTTACGGCCTTTGGATTTGACAGATTCATAGTGTACACTTTTCATTATTTGAGGTCAACTGCCAATTTTCGAAACATACAGATATCTTTTCTGAATCATTTTGCAATTTGTTTTGATCTTCTGATGGCTTGATTAGTTGATAAACGACAGCATCATCTGCAAACAACCTAAGACGGCTGCTCAGACTATCTCCTCCATCGTACCGAGCGAGGCGGCGCAGTGGTTAGCATCCTGGACTCGCATTCGGGAGGACGACGGTTCAAATCCGCGTCCGGCCGTCATGATTTAAGTTTTCCGTGATTTCCCTAAATCGCTTCAGGCAAATGCCAAGATGGCTCCTTTGAAATGGCACGGCCGACTTCCTTTCCCATCCTTCTCTAATCCAATGGGACCGATGACTTCGCTGTTTGGTCCCCCCTCCCCCAAAATCAACCAACCAACCAATCTTAAATCGTTTATACAGATAAGCAACAGCATAGGACCTACAACACTACTTTGTGGAACGTCAGAAATCACTTCTGTTTTACTCGATGACTTTCCGTCATTTGCTACGAACTGTCACCTCTCTGACAGGAAATCACGAATCCAGTCACATAACTGAGACGATATTCCGTACGCACGAAATTTGACTAGAAGCCGCTTGTGAGGTACGATGTCAAACGTCTTCTCGAAATCTAGAAATACGGAATCAATTTCAAATCCCTTGTTAATAGCACTCAACGCTTCATGTGAGTAAAAGAGCTAGATGTATTTCACAAGAACATTGTGCTCTAAATAAGTGTTTACTCTTCAAGGTAATTCATAATTTTGGAACACAGTACGTGTTCCAAAATCCTGTTACATATCGACGTTCATCATATGGGCCTGTAATTAAGTGGTTTACTACTACTACCGTTCTGGAATACTGGTGTGACCTATGCAACATTTCAGTGTTTGGATATGGATCTTTTCGTCGAGCGAGCGGTTGTATATGATTCCATCAGCATACTCTGAAAGAAACGTAATTAGTATACAGTCTGGACTGGAAGACTTGCTTTTATTAAGTGATTTAAGTTTGCTCTACTCCGAGGATATCCAGTTCTAAGTTACTCATGTTGGTAGCTGTTATTGATTCGAATTATGGAACATTTACTTCGTCTTCTTTGGCGAAGGAATTCCGGAAGGCTGTGTTTAGTAACTCTGCTTTAGCAGCGCTGTCATCGATAGTACTTCCATTGCTATCACGTAGAGAAGGCATTGATTGCGTCTTGCCGGTAGCATACTTTACATACGATCAGAATCTCTTTCGATTTTTCTGCCAGGTTTCGAGACAAAGTTTCGTTCTGGAATCTGTTATAACCATCTCCCATTGAAGTCCGCGCTAAATAGCGAGCTTCTGTGAAGGATTGCCAATCTTGAAGATTTTGCGTTAGTGTAAATTTGCCATGCTCTTTTTTCGTTGTTTCTGCAACAATGTTGTGACCCGTTTTGTGTATCAAGGGGGTTCAGCTCCATCGTTTGATGATTTATTTGGTATAAATCTCTCAATATCTGTAAATATTGTTTCTTTGAATTTAAGCCACATCTGGTCTATACTTAACGGTACACGATCTGACGGACAGGGTGAGCAGCAATTAATAGCTGTTTGCTGAAGATGCTGTGGTGTACGGGAAGGTGTCTTTCTCAGTGCCTGTAGAAGGATACACGGGGACTTAGACAGAATTTCTAGTTGGTGTAATGAATGGCAGACTGCTCTAAATATAGAAAAATGTAATGCTGCTGCTATGGTCGCAGGTTCGAATCCTGCGTCGGGCATGGATGTGTGTGATGTCCTTAGGTTAGTTAGGTTTAAGTAGTTCTAAGTCTAGGGGACTGATGACCTCATATGTTAAGTCCCATAGTGCATAGAGCCATTTAAAATGGATGAGTAGGAAAAACAATCCTGTAACGTTCGAATACGGCATTAGTAGTGCTCTGCTTGACACAGACTCAAACATTAAATACACTACTGGCCATTAAAATTGCTACACCACGTAGATGACGTGCTACAGACGCGAAATTTGCCGCGCAGAATTAGCCGAGCTGTCTTAGCGCTGCAGTCATGGACTGTGTGGCTGGTCCCGGCAGAGGTTCGAGTCCTCCCTCGGACATGGGTGTGTGTGTTTGTCCTTAGGATAATTTAGGTTAAGTCGTGCGTAAGCTTAGGGACTGATGACCTTAGCAGTCCAGTCCCATAAGATTTCACACACATTTCAACATTTCAGACGCGAAATTTAACCGTCAGGAAGAAGATGCTGTGATATGCAAATGATTAGCTTTTCAGAGCATTCACACAAGGTTGACGCCGGTGGCGACACCTACAACGTGCTGACGTGAGGGAAGTTTCCAACCGATTTCTCATACACAAACAGCATACTACCGGCCTTGCCTGGTGAAAAGTTGTTATGATGCCTCGTGTAACGGGGAGAAATGCGTACCATTACGTTTCCGACTTTGATAAAGGTCGGATTGTAGCCTATCGCGATTGCGGTTTATCGTATCGCGACATTGCTGCTCTCGTTGGTCGAGATCCAATGACTGTTAGCAGAATATGGAATCGGTGGGTTCAGGATGGTAATACGGAATGCCGTGCTGGATCCCAACGGCCTCGTATCACTAGCAGTCGAGATGACAGGCATCTTATCCGCATGGCTGTAACAGATCGTGCAGCCACGTCTTGATCCTTGAGGTAACAGATGGGGACGTTTGCAAGACAACAACCATCTGCACGAACAGTTCGACGACGTTTGCTACAGCATGGACTATCAGCTCGGAGACCATGGCTGCGGCTACCCTCGACGCTGCACCACAGACAGGAGCGCTTGCGATGGTGTACTCAACGACGAATCTGGGTGTACGAATGTAAAAACGTCATTTTTTCGGATGAATCCAGGTTCTGATTACAGCATCATGATGGTCGCATCTGTGTTTGGTGACATCGCGGTGAACGCACATTCGAAGTTTGTATTCGTCATCGCTATATTGGCGTATCACCCGGCGTGATGGTATGGGTTGCCATTCGTTACACGTCTCGGTCACCTCTTGTTCGCATTGACGGCACTTTGAACAGTGGACGTTACATTTCAGATGTGTTACGACCCGTGGATCTACCCTTCATTCGATCCCTGCGAAACCCTACATTTCAGCAAGATAATGAACGACCGCATGTTGCACGTCCTGTATGGGCCTTTCTGGATACAGAAAATATTCGACTGCTGCCCTGGGCGCACATTCTCCAGATCTCTCACCAACTGAAAACGTCTGGTCAATGGTGACCGAGCAACTGGCTCGTCTCAATACGCCAGTCACTACTCTTGATGAACTGTGGTATCGTGTTGAAGCTGCATGGGCAGCTGTACTTGTACGCGCCATCCAAACTCTGTTTGGCTCAATGCCGGCGTATCAAGGCCGTTATTACGGCCAGAGGTGGTTGTTCTGGGTACTGATTTCTTAGGAACTATTCACCCAAACTGCGTGAAAATGTAATCACATGTCAGTTCTAGTATAATATATTTGTCCAATGAATACCCGTTTATCATCTGCATTTCTCCTTTGTGTAGCTATTTTAATGGTCAGTAGTGTATTTAGGCGTAACGCTGAAGAAAGATATGAAATGGAGCGAGCACGCCAGGTTGGTTGTAGCAAAAGCGATTGGTCGAATTCATTTTATTGGGAGAATTTTGGAGGACTGCAGTTCGTCTATAAAGGAGACGGTGTACAGAACACTATTGCGACCTATTTTCGAGTACTGCCCGAGTGTTAGCGATCCCCACTAGGTCGGATTAAAGGAAGACACCGAACCAATTCAGAGGCGTGCTGCTAGATTTCTTACCGATAGGTTCAGTTAGCACACAAGTAACACGGAAATGCTTAGTGAATTCAAATGGAAATCGCTGGAGCGAAGGCAACGTTCTTTGCGCGAGACACTTTTGAGGAAATTTGGAGAACCGCTATTTGAGGCTGACTGCAGAACGATTCTACTGCCACCAACGCACATATCGGGTAAGGACCATGAAGATAAGACGAGAGAGATAAGGGCTCGTATAGAGGCTTACAGAAAGTCGTTTTTCCTTCGCTCTATTTGCGACTGGAAATGAAAAGGAAATGGCTACTAGTGGTACGTAGTACCCGCTGGCTTGCACTGTACGGTGGCTTGCGGGTAATGTATGCAAATGTAGATGTAGAACACATTAACCGCAAATCCGCTAGCTCTGTGTCCCTTGACCTTGAGGAAACGTATGACCGTGTATTACACTCTGGTCTCCTTTTCAAACTCAAGATGTATGCGATTCCAATAAAGTATGTCCGCCATCTTGCATCTATTCTATCTAACAGTCTATCCTACGAAACCATAGCTCCCGCATCTTACACCCCATTGCAGGTTTGCCTCGTGCCTCTTTCCTTACCCCACACCTGCATATCCTCTACAGCGCCGAAATGCTTAAACCCCTCCTCCTGTCTTCTGTCTAACCTCTCCAATGCACCGGCAACACCATATCCGTAGCCCTGTATACCACCCTCTAGGGATTACAGCGATCCCTTTAATTCCACACCAAGCAGATTACATCCTGGTGCAACCAGCAGCTTCTTAAAATCAACCTTCTCAAATGGTTCAAATGGCTCTGAGCACTATGGGACTTAACTGCTGACGTCATCAGTCCCCTAGAACTTAGAACTACTTAAACCTAACTAACCCAAGAACATCACACACATCCATGCTCGAGGCAAGATTCGAACCTGCGACCGTAGCGGTCGCACAGTTCCAGACTGTAGCGCCTAGAACGGGACTGATGACCTCAGATTTTAAGTCCCATAGTGCTCATAGCCATTTGAACCCATCCCACGATCAAATCCATCCAGAAATATACCTATTCTTCGAGCTTTAATAAAGTATACCTCTTCCTCTCCAGGTGACAGCTCCTTCCAACACTCCCCTCCCGCCCCACACTTCCCTCACTCCCTCTGGGTCGGGTCCTTCAACCAGTTTTCCATATCATACCATTTCCAACGTACTCTGCCTGCAATAACTCTAGCTACCACTTAAAGTGTAGCGCTCCGTTTTAGGAATACTGTTGCGTTTTTTGACAGTATTTTGAACAAGTAACCACATTTTACGTAAAATACTAAATGTACCAACGCTTGTTTTAATAATCTTAAATATATGTATTTATTTTATATCTTAACTTTTTAGAAACAATGCGTTTGCATTATCGGCTGAAGAGGGGAAATGAACTGCTGCCAGCCCACTCTCGTTCTCATAGGTGAGGAAATGAAATAACAACAAAAACCAACTTTGTGTTGTCACCGTTGATGGGTGAGTGTAGTTCTGGGAACTTGTCCCGAAATCTTCAGCAATTAACTAACACTAGATTTAAATTTTCTTCTTCCGACTTAACAGTGATGTTTATTCCTCTTCATAACAACTGCAGGTGACCCACATATGGTTCCTTGGCCTACTAGGTGTTATACTGTTCATAGATGGGATTTTCTAATCCAAGTCCTCTTCTAGCTGGGACTTCTGAAAGTAAATTTACACGTATCGTCCAACGTTAAGAGTGGCGCATTGTCAAAAGAGACTAAATGTCCTCAGTCTCCCGCAGACACAGTTCTGCTGCGGTGAGAATAACAGGGGCATGACGGCGAGCGACTAGAATGGCGTGGTAACTGGGAACACACTCCAGAGCGGACGTATGCGGAACGGTATGATGCCCGTGGACAAAACGTCTATATTTTACACAGATTTTCCATTAAAATCTGGAATTTCAATGTCGCGATCAACCATAGTGAAATTGAGGCAACAATTTGACAGGGGCCGCACCGACGCCGATGACGCTGATCGGGAGTTCCAGATGCTGATCCATGCGATTTCCATCTTTTCAGAAAGCTGAATGAAAATCTGCGGGAAAAAAGATACTCAGACGGTGAGATGGTTCACACTGCGATTCTCCAATGGCTTCTTGACCAAGGAGTGGATTTCTAAAGACGAGAAATCGAACAATTAGTGGAAAGTTCCAGCTTTTCTTTACAGAGACTTGGTAACTATGTTGAAAAATAGAGTTACTGGCAAATGCTTTCTTGTCAGTGACTGGAGCATTCTCGTGCATCGATTATTAGTGTTCCAAAATCCATGTTGTCTCTGACCCACAGGACGTGCTGTCGATAAGGAACCCATATCTAGTGGTAGCCTCTACATCCTATAGTGTGTGGGTGGTTTTTCGGGTTCCGTGTCTCAGGCGGTAAAAACGAAATCCTTACATGATCACTTTGTTGTACGTCCGGCCGTTTGTCTGTCTGTCCGACTGCTAAGACCCCTTTTTCTACGGAACAGAAAGAGGTATAAACATCACATACTAAAGTCTACGGGTAAAAAATTTAAACTTCTAAGTCAATGCATTTAAAAGATACGGCCGTCTGTGTAGATCCATTTTTCTCAGGAATAGGTAGAGTATTAAGCTTGAAATTTATGTTAAACACGGAGGTCTATGGTCCCTTGGCGGTGTAAATAATTTAAGCCTTTGTGCCAATGCAGTTAGAGGATACAGCCACATATGTCACATATTTTGACGCTCGCAAACTCACTCATGAAAATGTATAGGTGAGCTAACTCAAGACCATCTACAATAAATCAGACCTTAAGGCAGATATCGATACTTGACAATATGGCGGCAATCGTGGGAGAAAAGAAACCAGCGTGCTTGTGTTTTCGTAACGTGTGTGTAACATTGTATACGTGACAGTCAAGAGATTATCGGCTAAAGCATTTATTACTACCTATTATTTACGCAATATACTGTGAATGTTGTCACAAGTGTTACGCTATTATTTATTTTCTAGATTCTGTAGTAAGTTCGTCATAATTTAAAGTGTAAACTGTTCTTGCGATGGGTCATAGCTGTTGTGTACCACGATGTAAATCCAGTTATGGCAAAATGTACGACACTTCAACAGTTAAGTTTCCCAAAGAAACAGCATTGAGGAACAAATGGATTAAAGTAATTCATAGAGACAATTTTGAAGTGAACGGTAAAACTGTGGTATGCATTAAGCATTTTGAACCTAAGTTTGTGGTTAGGGAAGACGTTTTTCCTGTGGAAAACAGTGAACCCATACATGCATCACGAAAAATACGAAAGCTAACAAATGATGCAGTTCCAACTACCTTTCCTAATCAACCTTCGAATCACACAGTACCAGTTCCTAAGGAAAGGAAGAACCGTGAAGAACGTATTCAACAGCTACTGTAACATGATGGATGTAGTTTCCGTAACTGATGCGAAAATGTCAGTATACGTGACTTTCAGCATTTTAAAAGCGAAGTGCAGAAAAGGAATGTTTAGCCATTTACACTTTTAGTAAAGGATAACTACGTGTCTTTTATTAAATTTAAAGGATGATTCAGTCAGTGTTGTGCCATTAGTTTCAGTGTGCTGCAAGATATCAAGTTCCTTGGAAGTAAAAGTGTTTCATAAAAATGTGTGTTTGATTACAGAAACCTTGAAATGGATATTACAGTATGGGGAGCAAGAGAATTTGAAATGTGACAAATGGACAAAATTCAACAATCTGGTGATTCACCTAAATGGTTTCACAGATACCTCTATTGGTACCACTGACGAGGTTATTATTTTAGTCAATGTTCTCAAACAAGCACTGAAGGCTGGTAGTGTTTCTGAAGATGATATAGCCCCAAAAACAGAATTTGTTTTGGAGTAATTACTACTTGCAATAACAAAGCAAATTAGATATTCTCCTGAGCTTTTGTTATGGACAGCAAACATTTGCTTTTCATTTCCTGGTACCCACCATCACTTGTGAAAAACAAATGTGTTAACATTACCTCATCCTGCTTATTTAAGGCAGTTTCTATGCAAAATCGGTCCTAATAAACCTTGTATTGGTCCACCGTAGATAGCTTTTTTGAGGGAAAAAAATAAACTTCTTCAGGAAAATGACAAGGTAATTTCAGTGATGCCAGATGAAGTTTATGTTAACTCAAAATTCTCTTATAAGGCAGGAAAGATACTTGGAGTTGCTGAGAATACTTCAGATACTAGAAGAGCAGGTACAATGCAGGTTTTCATCTTTGCATTCTGATTATAAAGAAGTAATAGCTCTCTTTCCTGTAAAAAATGTTACTTTTGATACACTACTGAAACTGACAGTTGAAGTATTAAAGATAATGAATTAGATTGGATATGATGTAATATGTCTGCTAACAGATAACCATAGCACTAATAGGAAAATGTATCAGCTTATGTGTTGTGGCACTTTACAGCCATGTATCAGAAATCCAGTTGCTCGATCTAAATCTGTCTTTCTTCTGTTAGACAGTGTGCACGTGCTTAAGTGTATCAGAAATAGCTGCTTAAATGGAAAAAATGAATCATTCATAATGCCTAATATTGAGGAAACGTTTGCTTTCATTAATGCCTTTCTACACAGTGATGAAGGGAATGATGCATGTGAATGTAATTTCAGCGAAGCAAAATTTTCAGATTTGAGAAACCTGTTTCATTCTGAGAAAAATAAACTATTGAAACTTGCCTCAAAGCTAGTGAGAAAGGCAGATGATGATGATGATGATTAGTGTTTTAGGGCGCACAACAGCGAGGTTATCAGCGCCCGTTCCCAAAAGTTCAATTCAGAGCCGAATCGTGAGAGAAGTGGTAGTGTTCAAATTGCAAGATTGGACACAGCACATCAAAACAGGGAGATAAAACTAAAAATAAAATAGCAGTACAAACAGGGAAAAATAAGTAACGGTGGCTGAGTGACCACTTACAAATAATGGGTGACCAAACCACTGGACAGCACATTAAGACTTCAATCCCAATATTTTGGGAAGAAGGCCAGACATCACACAAAAACGTAAAACTCTAGTGACACTCGCCTCATTATTAGTTAAAAGAGAGGGTAGGTCTGGTGGGAAACTGAAATCTTCCCTCAAACCTGCATATAAAACACACTCAGTTAAAATATGCCGTATCGACAACTGTGCCCCACATGTCTGACACGTTGGTGGCTCCTCACGACGTAACAGAAAACCATGTGTCAAAGGACAATGTCCTATTCTAAGCCGTGTAAGGGCTACTTCCTCAGCGCGTCGTTGTCGGAAGGAGGTGAGCCACGGTCGGACAGAATCCTTCACCGCTCGCAACTTATTATCCCTCACGTCCAGCCACTGAGCCTCCCACCAACGCATGACCTTCCGAGTCACGAAAGACATAATGGCCTGCAGGGGGACGGAACAGCGAGCAGGAGGTGGGATGGAGCAAGCCGCCTTGGCAGCCGCATCTGCAAGTTCATTTCCAGGAATCCCTATGTGCCCTGGAACCCAGCAGAAAATCACATCCTTACCCTGCTGTTGCAAGAGCAGGAGTGCGTCCTGCACCTCTTGCACCATCCGATCTGCTGGGTACATTTGTTGAAGAGCGTGTAGAGCACTTTGGGAATCGGAGCAGATGATGAATTTCGTGCCACGATGTCGGCGCATATGCTCTAATGCTTGCAGAATGGCAAACAGTTCGGCATAGTAAACTGAGAACTGCTCTGGGAGCCCTATCCGATGGACAGTATCGGGAAACACAGCAGAGCAGCCCATAAAATCCCCCTGTTTAGAACCATCCGTGTAAACAGGAGTAAAATCGGAATGGCGCTCTAAAATCTCAGTAAGTTTAATTTTAAAAAGGTGGTCCGGGGTACAATACTTCCTGTAAGCAGCCAGATCAAGAAGTAATCTTGGCCTTTGTAGTCGCCAGGGAGATCCCCTACTCCATCCCTGGTGGAGGACCTTAATGCCCTCCAGGTGTACCGACTCGAGACTCTCCTTTGCACGGATGCCAAACGGCTTTGTCGCCGCCGGACGGTGGCGGAAGAGACGTGCCAGTGCCGGCTGGGAAAAAGTGTCGGACGCCAATGAAAGAGGAGTGGACTTGGCCCTGTACGCGTGCCGTACCACGAGGAGAAGACGCCGAATGGACAGCGGAGGCTCTCCCGCCTCGACACACAGACTAGCAACCGGACTCGTGCGATAAGCCCCCGTTGAAAGCCTAATACCCTCATGGTGAATCACATCCAACATTTTGAGGTAGGAAGGTCTTACAGAGCCATAAGCTTGACATCCGTATTCCAGTCGAGGTCGCACAAAGGCCTTATAAAGTTGGAGCAGACGTGCCCTGTCAGCGCCCCAGGATCTATGACTGACGCATCTAAGGACGTTTAAAGCCTTGAAACAGCGGACCTTTAGATCCTTTAAGTGTGGCAACCATGTGAGCTTCTCATCAAAAATAAGCCCGAGATATTTCACTTTTTCCATAAAGGGGAGAACAGTGTCTCCTAGTTTTAAAACAGGGAGATTAAAAAGAGAACGGGAACGGTTAAAATCTACACAAATGGTCTTCTCCAAAGAGAATTTAAAGCCCGTGGTCTTAGACCACTTCTCCAATCGCACGAGTGTCAGCTTTAATTGGCGTGTAGCAGCTGTGACGGAGGAAGACGCACAGAAAATGGAGAAATCGTCCACAAACAAGGAGCACTGCACGGGCTGGCGCACTGTGGACGCAATACTATTGATGGCAATTGTGAAAGCTGTCACACTGAGGACACTTCCTTGAGGGACACCGTTCTCCTGCTTAAAACGGTCAGACAGGACATTCCCAACCTTATACATAAAATACCTGTCTGACAGAAAGGATCGGATGAGTGTGGGTAAACGCCCACGGAAACCCCACTCATAAAGCTGCCGCAAAATGGTATGCCTCCAGGTAGTATCGTACGCCTTCTCCAGGTCGAAGAAAACCCCGATAAGGTGTTGCTTACGTAGGAAAGCATCTTGTATCGCTGTTTCGAGTAGGATCAGGTTATCTAGGGTGGAATGATACCTCCTGAATCCACACTGGCAGCGGGCAAGTAAGGATCTAGATTCGAGAACCCACACCAGGCGCCTATTGACCATACGCTCAAATGTCTTTCCGACGCAGCTCGTGAGACTAATGCTACGGTAGCTACTGGGTTCGGTCCGATCCTTCCCTGGTTTTAAAAGTGGAATTAAAATCGATTCTTTCCACGAACTAGGAAAGTCGCCTGTCTTCCAAATTTCATTAAAAAGTTGAAAGAGGACTTCCTTTGACCGCAGATCCAACTGCTGCAGCATGCTATACGATATCAGGTCTGGACCAGGTGCGGTATCCCGAGATATGGACAGTGCAGAGTCCAACTCCCACAAAGAGAAAGGCTGGTTGTATTCCTCAGTGTTCTGTGAACGGAAATCAAAACCAGCCCTCTCCTGTGTACCCCGATAGCGCAGAAATTCGGGGTCATGGCTAGAATCGGCCGTAATAGTTTGAAAAGATTCTGCCAACGCCCGGGCGATGTCTCTCGGAGATGTTAGGAGACACCCCCGCTCACGGCATTAGAAATTTTGAAAAGTCATGGGATTGAGATTGCTGATGACACTACATTCTTTTTAAAATTAATCATTGAATGGTGGACAGTTTCTAATAGGCAGCATCCCATTAAAGGCAAACACACTCCAGATGATAATGCTAGCCCAATCAATGGACCCACTGACCCCAAACTTCTGCTTCTTGAAAATTTGAAAACGTATCTTGATATCTGGCATGCATTGCTTACTCATGGAAAACTAACCAATGCAACATATGCTGCTTTCTCTCACGCACTTGCAACAACAGTTCAATTGTGCAGATATATTTTTGACACATACAACTAGCCTTACATACTTACAGCAAAATTACACACTTATGCTTTAGAAACAAGATGTGGAGCCTGCAGAAGGCTAAGTGGCTGCACATATAATGTTTCAGTCGAGCAATTCTTGGAATCTGAGAGGAAAGTCAACGTAATAAGTCTACTAAAGCTCAGATCTACTAAACATGGTGAATTTACTTTAAATGACTTTGCAGCAAAAGTAAATTACAGCGTAAAACACCAAACATATGAACACTTAGATAAATTAGAACCTGCTCTAGAGGAACTAGCAAACTTTCCCATGATGGATGAAGATTTGAAAGTCTTGGTCTGTGTTGCTCGATACACTAGCAAAACAGTACTTGAAAAGCTGAGAAAAGGTGGAAAATGTTCAGATTGTGAAAAAATGTTACAGACAGAGGATGAAATGCAAAGAACTCCTTTCCTATTTCAACCACCTGAATTGTGGGGGTTAAAATATCCTTCTTCCATTACGATTTCCTTGTCCTGTAATATACAGGGTGTTACAAAAAGGTACGGCCAAACTTTCAGGATACATTCCTCACACACAAAGAAAGAAAAGATGTTATGTGGACATATCTCCGGAAACGCTAACTTTCCATGTTAGAGCTCCTTTTATTACTTCTCTTCAAATCACATTACTCATGGAATGGAAACACACAGCAACAGAACGTACCAGCGTGACTTTATACACTTTGTTACAAGAAATGTTCAAAATGTCCTCCGTTAGCGAGGATACATGCATCCACCCTCCGTCGCATGGAATCCCTGATGCGATGATGCAGCCCTGGAGAATGGCGTATTGTATCACAGCCGTCCACAATACGAGCACGAAGAGTTTCTGCGTTTGGTACCGGGGTTGCGTAGACAAGAGCTTTCAAATGCCCCCGTAAATGAAAGTCAAGAGGGTTGAGGTCAGGAGAGCGTGGAGGCCACGGAATTGGTCCGCCTCTACCAATCCATCGGTCACCGAGTCTGTTGTTGAGAAGCGTACGAACACTTCGACTGATATGTGCAGGAGCTCCATCGTGCATGAACCACAAGTTGTATCGTACTTGTAAAGGCACATGTTCTAGCAGCACAGGTAGAGTATCCCGTATGAAATCATGGCGGTGAATCGAGGAAGTACAGTACATACTGACGAAAGTAAAATGAGCTCTAACATGGAAATTAATCGTTTCCGGACACATGTCCACATAACATCTTTTCTTTATTTGTGTGTGAGGAATGTTTCCTGAAAGTTTGGCCGTACCTTATTGTAACACCCTGTATATAAATTTTTCAAGTTCTGATTAGCAGCACAGCTGAATCTGAATTTCTCAAACTTGAAAATCAAAGAGATGCAGTGCTTGCCTTAAGAACTGAATTGTGTGAAAATGCCATTAGTAACCTCAGTGATGTGTGGAGATATGGCATTCCTTTAAAGACAATAATCAAGAAAAGTATTAAAGTGCTTTCCAATATTTTTATTAATAATTATAGAAAAGTCTTGAATAAAAAGTGTGTTTCAAAGGAAATTTCTCGAACACTAGTAAAACAGAAAAGAGGAACTCATGAAGATATTGCAGCAAAAATAACAAAACGCAAAGCGGGAAGCTGAGCAGCAAATAAATCCAACAGGTACTCAAAATTAAACCATTTCTAGCATTTTACATAATGAGAGTGACTAGAATTGATTACATGTTGTTTAATACAATTTTGAGATTTAGTTGCACCCTTCACTTATTATTGCTATGAAGCTTTTATTCTGCAAATTATTATTAGTGTCCAAATATGCAATTTGCATCTGCTGTGTAATAGTCTGTTTGGATCTGATACTGAGTTGCATCTCCAAATTTCACTTCGTCATAGTACTTTTTGCATAATTTGTGACTTTAACACAACATTTTATTTGAGTTTGAATATAGAAAAATACATAACAATACGACATTTCTTACGCAATTTAGAATCATTTTCTAGTTATGAAGTTTGTAAATAATTCGTGTTAGGGTACCGCTGAAATACTTGGCCTAAGACTGCCGCCATCTTGGTTTCTGTGTTGTGGTCTGATTTATTGTAGATGGTCTTGGCTAACTACACTACTGGCCATTAAAGTTGCTACACCAAGAAGAAATGCAGATGATAAACAGGTAGTCATTGGACAAATATATTATAATAGAACTGACATGTGATTACATTTTCACGCAATTTGGGTGCATAGACCCTGAGAAATCAGTACCCAGTACAGCCACCTCTGGCCGTAATAACGGCCTTGATACACCTGGGCATTGAGTCAAACAGAGCTTGGATGGCGTGAACAGGTACAGCTGCCCATGCAGCTTCAACACGATACCACAGTTCATCAAGAGTAGTGACTGGCGTATTGTGACGAGCCAGTTGCTCGGCCATCATTGATCAGACGTTTTCAATTGGTGAGAGATCTGGAGAATGTGCTGGCCAGGGCAGCAGTCGAATATTTTCTGTATCCAGAAAGGCCCGTACAGGACCTGCAACATGCGGTCGTGCATTATCCTGCTGAAATGTAAGGTTTCACAGGGATCGAATGAAAGGTAGAGCCACGGGTCGTAACACATCTGAAATGTAACCTCCACTGTTCAAAGTGCTGTCAATGCGAACAGCAGGTGACCGAGACGTGTAACCAACCAATGGCACCCCATACCATCACGCCGGGTGATACGTCAGTATGGCGATGACGAATACACACTTCCAATGTGCGTTCACCGCGATGTCGCCAAACACGTATGCGACCATCATGGTGCTGTAAACAGAACCTAGATTCATCCGAAAAAATTACGTTTTGCCATTCGTGCACCCAGGTTCGTAGTCGAGTACACCATCGCAGGCGCTCCTGTCTGTTAACCGCAGCCATGGTCTCCGAGCTGATAGTCCATGCTGCTGCAAACGTCGTCGAACTGTTCGTGCTGATGGTTGTTGTCTTGCAAACGTCCCCATCTGTTGACTCAGGGTTCGTGTCATGGCTGCACGATCCGTTACAGCCATGCGGATAAGATGCCCGTCATCTCGACTGCTAGTGATACGAGGACGTTGGGATCCAGCACGGCGTTCCGTATTACCCTCCTGAACCCAGCGATTCCATATTCTGCTAACAGTCATTGGATCTCGACCAACGCGAGCAGCAATGTCGCGATACGATAAACCGCAATCGCGATAGGCTACAATCCGACCTTTATCAAAGTCGGAAATGTGATGATGCCATTTCTCCTCCTTACACGAGGCATCACAACAACGATTCACCAGGCAACGCCGGTCAACTGCTGTTTGTGTATGAGAAACCGGTTGGAATCTTTCGTCGTGTCAGCACGTTGTAGGTGTCGCCACCGGCACCAACCTTGTGTGAATGCTCTGAAAAGCTAATGATTTGCATATCGCAGCATCTTCTTCCTGTCGGTTAAATTTCGCGTCTATAGCACGTAATCTTCATGGTGTAGCAATTTTAATGGCCAGTAGTGTATGTAGGTATTCGGCGTGGTGGTCTGGAGGTAATGTCAGTCGAGTGGCAGCCGTGAAAGCGAGCGGACGTTCGGCAGCGGTCTCTCGTCCACCGCCGCGGTCGCTGTATGTTTACGTATCGCGTGAGGGTCTTGATTTCATGTGTGCCGCAACAACGTTCTGTAAGTAACATGTGGAACTTAAATAGAACAGAGTGTATCCAGTGCATCTTCGATCGGAACTCTCCGCGACCTACTACTTTAGACAGTCACAAATGGATTTGTGACGAACTTAAGAATGCGCGTAAAGATACTTTCGGGTATCAGTTGGATTTAATTTTGAACTCTATAAGACTCAAAACGTCGGAATTATATGAAAGTATTGTAAATTCCGTTGGTGGCAATCGAAAATTTAAACGTTTCGATGGCTCGATTTGTGACGCTTGATTTGTGATGCTGGCCGTAGGATCCGCAATGTACGCGTATTCAATCTGCCGTTCGAATTTTCCAGCGACGATATTTCACGACGGCTACGTCCCTATGGAACCGTCCTTAGCATCAATAATGAAAATTGGCTGCCTGTTAACATCTACCAAGTTGACAGCGATATTAGGAATGTTCGTATTGACTCGAAGAAGCATATACGGAGAGTCCAAAAAGTATTCGTCTAGCTGCATATCTTTTACAAAACAATGTCTGTGTAACATGAAAAGAAATGTATACAAAATCTAAAGAGCCAGTCATGTAAGAAGTACCTCCGTAAGTAATTTTTGTTGAAAAGCAAGGGAAGAAATACATCCAAATCGACAGCAAGGCTAACAAAACTGAAAATGTAATACAAGAGCTAGTTCATAAAGTATTCGTCCACCATCTGAACATACCGAAATTCTGCGCGCAGTGATTAAACTGTAACGCTAACCCACGGCACACAGTAGAGTCATCCGTGCGAGGCCCCACTCTATCGCCTGTTGTGGTTCTGAACGGCGCCGATACAGAGCAGTTAGCGCCATGGGTCGTAAGGGTAGTGAGACGACGCTGATCGAAAGGAAACTTACTCTGTGCTTGCATAATGGGTGCAACTCTTCTTACGAGATTGCTAAAGTAGTCAGTAGACCTAGATCGACGGTTCAGTCGATAATATATCGACTTTGCGCAACAAAATCATTAAGAAACCAACCACGTACCAGACGCCCTCACACTTTCACTGATGCAGACGAGAGATTTATCAGGAGGTAAATGAAGAAGAAACCTAAAATCAGCGCTCATAAGTTGGCTGGGGAGTTAGAGTCTAGGAGAAAGAAGGTATGTGCCAACACAATCAGAAATACCTTCAAAACGTATGGGTATCACGGTCGGGAAGCGCGCAAGAAATTTTGGGTCAGTGAATAGAATCGAAAGAAACGTCTTCATTTTGTGATGGAACGTAGGTTCGAAAAGGAAGAGTTCTGGAATAGAGTAATGTTTTCCGATGAGAGTAAATATAACGTATTCGGGTCGGATGGCAGGCTAATGGTGTGGTGTAAGACGAATGCGAAGATGCTGCCATGCAATCTTGTGCCAACGGTTAAACATGGTGGTAGCTCCCTGACGGTGTGGGGCTGTATGAGTGCTGCAGGTGTTGTAAAATTACATTTCATAAAAGGTACAATGTATCACCATATGTATATCAATATTTTAAAGGACAATCTGAATCCTAGCGCCGAAAAATTAGGTCTGCAAGGAAATTACATTTTTCAACAAGATAACGACTAAAAGCATACTGCTCTAAATACAAGATTGTGGCTCCTGTACAACTTAACACCCCTCCTCAGAGCCCAGACATTAATCCTATTGAACACCTTTGGCAATTACTGGAAGATAGCATCAGGAGAAGACACATTTCTAACAAGAGAGACCTGATGGCGAGCTTGGTCAATTCGATGCCCAGACGACTACAAGCAATAATAGCTGCAAAGGGAAACCCCACTAAATATTAATGTTTGTAATTGAAATCATATTTTCAGATTGTAAATTTAAAAAAAACGAGTGGACGAATACTTTTTGAAGTAGCTCTTGAATACGTTCTCCGTTTTGTCAAATTTGTTATCACTATTTCCTTGTCCATCAATAAAAATGACTTACCAATGTTCGTTGCATATGACTGGATGTTCACATTTTATGTTCCCTTCTTTTCACGTGACATGTACTTAGTTTTTTAAAAAAAATTACAACTAGATGAATACTTTTTGGACTCACTGTACCTTAAAACCTATCCGTTGGTGACATACGAACATTCATATCGTACAGCGTGCAGCCCCCACCTACTCTCTCTGCGGCTCGAATGAGCACTTGGGGGTAAATGAAATGAAATGTTGTGTGGCTAGAGCCTCCCGTCGGGTAGACCGTTCGCCTGGTGCAGGTCTTTCGATTTGACGCCACTTCGGCGACCTGCGCGTCGATGGGGATGAAATGATGATGATTAGGACAACACAACACCCAGTCCCTGAGCGGAGAAAATCTCCGACCCAGCCGGGAATCGAAACCGGGCGCTTACGATTGACAGTCTGTCACGCTGACCACTCAGCTACCGGGGGCGGACCTTGGGGGTAAATTGCAGTAACTGCAATCCGGGGCAACTTCCCCGCGAAGCAAGTCAGCCACTGCCCCAGCAGACAAACAGTTACGCTGCCACGCTTTCGCGTAATGTTTTGACTGACACGGTCGGGCACTCGCTGACGCGAACACCACTACTATCTCACGGCATCCCGAACCGGCAGCCGCACATTCCCCTATCGAGGACCGCATTCGCGAATCGAGGGAAGACGGAAGAGGCGACCTCAAACGACGTGGAAGGTTTCATCTGCCACTCATTCAGGTGTCGATATTACCGACGAAACAAGCAGTGTAATTGCGTTTGGAAGTAATGACCGTGCCGTCCTCACCTCCGCAGGCTCCAGTCAGTGTTCCGACCACGAAATTCTTCCCAAAAATCGATATATCAAGAACACGAAAGGAAAAGGGAAGGGAGACACCTTACATGTGACACCCGAAAAGAAAAGAAAAAAAAAAATCTCGTCGCGCATTGCGGGGCGCAGAAGGAAACTGAACACCTATATCCAACTGAACACCTAAAGCCTACTCTATTGAAAACGGTAGTGTCCATTAAGGGTGTTGCGCTCACTTCGGAATCTACACCTGGTGCCATTGCCGCCTCTGTAACCATGGAAGAAGACCCACCCGCAAAGTCCGAAACATCGCCCTGGCGGGGCGGAATTTGAGACGGGATGGCCAGCTCAAGCTGCAATGCAGCTACAACCCCCTGATGCAGCGGCAAAGTTATAATATCACTACAATCTAAATTAACCGGATTACTTGCGGCTATAAAATCCGCGCTCTTTCAGATCTTCTGTACGGCACTACGGTCGATCTTGCTCTTCTTCAGGAACTTACCGCTGCCGATAGTACTGTTGCAATAACCATCTTGAGGTTGAAGCTCTTCTGTCCGTGTTTGCTCACAAATAGATTTCTTTCTGGAGAGGATCCGCCTTGAGCAAAATACAATTTTTCTTTTTCTCTTTATTTTCCAGACATGTTTCGTTGAAGTTTCAGCATCATCGCCGGGCGGGGTAGCCGCGTGGTCTCAGGAGCCTTGCCACACTTCGCGCGGTTCCCCCCGTCGGAGGTTCGAGTCCTCCTCGGGCATGGTTGTGTGTGTTGTCCTTAGCGTAAGTTAAGTTGGATTAAGTAATGTGTAAGCCTAGGGACCGATGACCTCAGCTGTTTGGTCCCATAGGAACTTACCTCAAATTTACAAATTTTTTTTACAGCATCATCAGTGGTTTTTTTTATCTGTTCATTAAACAGGAAAAATGCTCTTTACTACTTGCACATACATAAATTAGAGTTTTTAAGACATTATTTGCATATTTGAATAACAGACAAAGTTTTGCATATATACCTCGTTACCAAATGCTGTGAATTTCCTGGAGTTTTTGGTTTATTTAATATAGTTGTTTTGTTTTACAGTTCGTCATCTGCAACCACACATAACTTAATGTAGAACAGTTATTTACTTCGAAATTTTACGACTGGGAATGTTATGGTTATGCCTATCATTAACTAATTCTGTGTAGAAGATGGTGTGTGTGTGTGTGTGTGTGTGTGTGTGTGCGTGTGTGTGTGTGTTAGAGAGAGAGAGAGAGAGAGAGAGAGAGAGAGAGAGAGAGAGAGAGAGAGAGGGAGGGAGGGAGGGAGAGAAAGAGAGAAACAAACATATCGCAAACACACATACACACACACACACACACACACACACACTGTATAGTTGCACATGACAAACTGTGAAACAAAATAACTGCATTAAATAACATGAAAATCCAGGAAACCCACACATGTGGTTACAAGGTACATATACAAAACTTCGTATTTCAAATATATAAATACTGTCTTAAAACTCAAATTTATATGTGTACAAGTAGTAAAGATCATGTTCTCTGTTTTACAGAAAGATAATAAAAAATCCAACTGATGCTACACAAAGCCTAGGCTTCAGTCAACACTGAAACAGTGCGCTATGCGGAAACGCTTTTGCCAAAAATCGAGCATAGAGTTTTACTAGCAATGTATCAGGGACATTTGCCAAAGAACTACTCGCGCTGACGTTTAATTGTACGCAAAGCTCAAGTGCAATAACGTAAAAAATTGCAACACCAAAAAGTTATTAATACAGAGCAATAAAATTTCCAGAATACATTTGTCTAGATAACATATTTAAGTGATTACCATTGCAAGATCACAGGTTAATATAAACACGAGATAAGCCACTGCAAATGTGAAATGCTGATGCATTAATAACTGGTGAAGCCGCCAGAATGTTGAGCAAGCATGCAAACGTACATGCACTGAGTCGTATAGCCGGCAGGAGTGGCCGAGCGGCTCTAGGCGCTACAGTCTGGAACCGCGCGACCGCAACGGTCGCAGGTTCGAATCCTGCCTCGGACATGGATGTTTGTGATGTCCTTAGGTTAGTTAGGTTTAAGTAGTTCTAAGTTCTAGGGGACTGATGACTTCAGAAGTTAAGTCCCATAGTGCTCAGAGCCATTTGAACCATTGAGTCGTATAGGTGCCGGATGTCAGTTTGTTGGATGCAGTTTCAGTCCTGTTGCACTTGGTCGGTAATATTGCGACGGCTAATGCTGTTTGTGGATGACGTGGGAGTTGTCCCGTACGTGCTCGAAGGGAGACAGATCTGGTGACCGATAAGGCCAAGGCAACATGTCGACACTCTGTGGGACGTGTTGTGTTACATCAGCGGTTTGTGGGCAAGCGTTATCTTGTTGGAAAACATCCCCTGGAATGCTGTTCAGGAATGACAGCTCAACAGGTCGATTCACCAGATTGGGGCACAAATTTTTAGTCACGATGTGTAGGATTATCACGAAAATGCTCCTGCTGTCATACGATATCGCACTCCAGCCCATAACTGCACTGTCTAGATCCAGTGTGTCTAGCGCGCAAACAAATTGGTTGATTATTAATGGGTCAAATGGCTCTGAGCACTATGGGACTTAATATCCGAGGTCATCAGTCCCCTTGACTTAGAACTACTTAAACCTAACTAACCTAAGAACATCACACACATCCATGCCCGAGGCAGGATTCTAACTTGTGACCGTAGCGGTCGCGCGGTTGCAGACTGTAGCGCCTACAACCGCTCGGCCACCCCGGCCGTCTACAGATTGGTTGCAGGTCCACAACTTGCATCTTCCTGACCAACACACGTCCATCACTGGCACAGAAGCAAAACCAGTTTTCATCAAAAAACACAACAGACCACGAGCCTGCCCTACACCGAGCTCTCGCTTGACACCACTGAAGTCGCAAATTACAATGGTTTGGGGTCAGTGAAATGGACGCTACAGGGGTTTTCGGCTCGGAGCTGTCCTTGAAGTATACAATCTCAAAGGTAATCAACGCTAACGACCGTTACAGCGTGTATTTAAAACAAAGCTTATTCGCATCCTCATAGTGGCGCTAGCTGTGACACTCTTATGCGACTGGGGAGAAAGGTGAATAGACATCAACTTTCAGATGTAAAAACACGACTACCAAGTTCGGTGTTTCGATTCCTTTTCCATCAGTGCATTTTATAGCTAAAATCACTGACATATAGTGAACGCAGCTCTCTAGAGTCTTTGTTCAGTCTCGAGGAAAAGTAGCAGCGGCCGAAAAAACGGTATTGCTGTTTCATGTTTTGCGCCTTGCACGACGACGGAAAGCGCATCTTATTACTGGAGTTGTGAATGACTCCGGCCAGCGAGTTGATTCCCATAGGGGGATTATGGACTGTGTCGACGCATATTATACACTACTGGCCATTAAAATTGCTACACCACGAAGATGACGTGCTACAGACGCGAAATTTAACCGACAGGAAGAAGATGCTCTGATATGCAAATTATTAGCTTTTCAGACCATTCACACAAGGTTGGCGCCGGTGGCGACACCTACAACGTGCTGACATCAGGAAAGTTTCCAACCGATTTCTCATACACAAACAGCATACGACCGGCCTTGCCTGGTGAAACGTTGTTGTGATGCCTCGTGTAGGGAGGATAAATGCGTACCATCACGTTTCCGACTTTGATAAAGGTCGGATTGTAGCCTATCGCGATTGCGGTTTATCGTATCGCGACATTGCTGCTCGCGTTGGTCGAGATCCAATGACTGTTAGCAGAATATGGAGCCGGTGGGTACAGGAGGGTAATACGGAACGCCGTGCTGGATCCCAACGGCCTCGTATCACTAGCAGTCGAGATGACAGGCATCTTATCAGCATGGCTGTAACGGATCGTGCAGCCACGTCTCGATCTCTGAGTCAATAGATGGGGACGTTTGCAAGACAACAACCATCTGCACGAACAGTTCGACGACGTTTGCAGCAGCATCGACTATCAGCTCGGAGACTATGGCTGCGGTTACCCTTGACACTGCATCACAGACAGGAGTGCCTGCGATTGTGTACTCGACGACGAACCTGGGTGCACGAATGCCAAAACGTCATTTTTTCGGATGAATCCAGGTTCTGTTTACAGCATCGTGATGGTCGCATCCGTGTTTGACGACATCGCGGTGAACGCACATTGGAAGCGTGTATTCGTCATCGCCATCCTGGCGTATCACCCGGCGTGATGGTATGGGATGCCATTGGTTAGACGTCTCGGTCACCTGTTGTTCGCATTGACGGCACTTTGAACAGTGGACGTTACATTTCAGATATGTTACGACCCGTGGTTCTACCCTTCATTCGATCCCTGCGAAACCCTACATTTCAGCAGGATAATGCCCGACCGCATGTTGCAGGTCCTGTACGAGCCTTTATGGATACAGAAAATGTTCGACTGCTGCCCTGGCCAGCACATTCTCCAGATCTCTTACCAATTGAAAACGTCTGGCCAATGGTGGCCGAGCAACTGGCTCGTCACAATACGCCAGTCACTACTCTTGATGAACTGTGGTATCGTGTTGAAGCTGCATGGGCAGCTGTACCTGTACACGCCATCCAAGCTCTGTTTGACTCAATGCCCAGGCGTATCAAGGCCGTTATTACGGCCAGAGGTGGTTGTTCTGGGTACTGATTTCTCAGGATCTATGCACCCAAATTGCGTGAAAATGTAATCACATTTCTTCTTGGTGTAGCAATTTTAATGGCCAGTAGTGTAGTATCGACTATCATGGCTGTCAAGCAGTGCAAAGTACCATCCAAGAAAACCTGGAAGAGGCGGATAGTCACTCTGGAAGCCCCATTCACGATTGACGAAAATTAGAAAGCAACCTTTCGCGCAGTTCCGGACCAGTGCTATTGTGGCATGCTCAAAGAGTCTCTTCAAGGTTTTGCTAATCACATGTGGCGAGGCGCAGCGGTACCTGACGCTCTGAAAGAAGGAACAGTACTTCTCCGGTAAACTGGCCAGAGCGCATTTGTATACAATCTGCGGCCTGTCACACTGCTTGATGCACATTTCAAAATCATTACGCGCATGGAGTCACTCCTGTAGATGACTTTAGGCAGCTACCAACACAGTGCCATCCGTTGTAGAAGCAACCTTACTGTAGTATATGGACTACGGCACGTGATACGCTCCGCAGCAGCGGCCGGAACTGAAGGAGCAATTGTATTTTTAGACTTTTCGAAAACGTTTCACCGTTTGTACCATGAGTTTTTAACTGAAGCGTTGAAGAAGATATGGCGATCGTATTACAATAATCCTCCACGGTATGTCGATTATTTTTCCTCTTAGATTTTTAAACAGTGATCACCTCACAAAATCTCTCCGCATTGGTCAGGCAAGGATGCCCGCTGGCGATGGCGCTATATGCCGTAGCCATTCAACTATTACTACGTCTAACTGAAAACAGTGCTAGAGGACTAATGATTCACAACACGGGGATCTGCTGCACGCCATACGCAATCGACGTGTCTTTTGTTGTGTCTTCCCAGCAAGACTTGGCCTCCCTGGAAGACGTACTTAAAATCTACATCAAGGCGTCTGGCGCTCAGATCAACAGCAGGAAGACGACCACACTTCTCTTAGTGGACGCTTTGTCGAAACTACTGAAGTGACATGGGCCGAGGAACAGACCTCGCACTGTTCTCTAGGCATCTACTAGGAGGACACGTCTGGCCGCATGATAACTAAGAAGTGGGCGAACCTCCTGAGCCACATCTGGGCCGCACTGAATTAGCACTCCGACAGGCACCTGAACATCCTGCAAAAGACGCAATCAATTCCTGTATCATCACAAACAAAATGCACTACATGGACGAAGTACTACCTCTCCATGAAGCTCTGACGGCAAATATTCAGCGAACATTCAGCTGGTTGCTTCTCCGTGGCAACGTATTTAAAATAGTTCGCGGCATTCATTCTGTCTCCCTCACAGGGCGGCCGTGGGGTAATCAGCGACCGACACAAATGCGCGACGCTCCTCATCATTCGAATGAGAAAAGAAATACAGCGTCAGGGCGCATGCCTTCTCCACAGTCTCTTAACCAGCATGAGGCCAACGAGCCTAGCCCTACCGATACATCGCGGGCAATTCCTCCAGAATACCAGCACATCCAGATATACTTTCTTGAACTTAGTTATGTGTGCGTCGGCTTCCCAAACACCTCTTAGTTCGTTAACAAGAAAATATACACAATTATGACAGAGATCGCACGTGGAAACCCCACTGAAGAAAGGGAACCACAGGTGAACTGTACAGTACTGTGGCGAAATACACAGACGGAAAGAAATAACAACACTACAAAATAATTAATATAGAGTAATGGAATTTCGGAAATACGGTTGTCCAGGTAACATATTTAAGTGATTAACATTGGAAGATCACAGGTTAATGTAAGCGCGAGATAAACCATTGTGAATGTGAAAAGCTGGTACATTAATATCGGTGTAGCTACAGGATGTTGAATGCAAGCACGCAAATGTGCATCCACTGTGTTCAAAAAATGGTTCAAATGGCTCTGAGCACTATGGGATTTAACTGCTGTGGTCATCAGTCCCTTAGAACTTAGAACTACTTAAACCTAACTAACCTAAGGACATCACACACATCAATGCCCGAGGCAGAATTCGAACCTGCGACCGTAGCGGCCGCGCAGTTCCAGACTTTAGCGCCTAGAACCGCTCGGCCACTCTGGCCGGCCATCCACTGTGTTGTGCAGATGCCAGATGTCAGTTTGTGAGATGGAGTTTCATGCCTGTTGCACTTGGTTGGTCAATACAGAGACGGTAAATGCTGTTTGCGGATGACGCTGAAGCTGCCATCCGATGATGTCCCGCATATGCTCGATTGGAGACAGATCAGGCGATCTAACAGACCAAGGCAACATGTCGATACTCTATAGACCATGTTGGGTTACAGCAGCGGTATGTGGGCGAGGGTTATCCTGTTGGAAAACACCATCTGGAACGCTGCTCATGAACAGCAGCACAACAGGTCGAATCAGACTGACCCGCAGTTTTCAGTCAGGGGCGTAGGTTAACCACGAGAGAGCTCCTGCTGTCAATATGAAATCGCACGCCAAACCATAGATTTACGAGTAGGTCCAGTGCGTCTAGCACGCAGACAGGTTGGTTGCAGGCCCACAACTCGCCTTCTTCTATCCAACATTTGGCCATCACTGGCACAGAGACAGAACCAGCTTTCATCAAAAAACACAACAGACTTACCCTGCCCTCCAACGAGCTCTCGCTTGACACCACTGAAGTCGCAAATTGCGATGGTTTGGAGTCAGTGGAATGCACGCTACAGAGCTTTCCGGCTCGGAGCTGTCCTTGAAGCAACCGATTTGTAACAGTTCGTTGTGTCACTGTAATACCAACTGCTGTTCAGATTGCTCCAGCAGACGGAGCACAATACGCCAGAGCCACACACCGAACACGATGGTCTTCCCTGTCGGTGGAGCCTCGAGGCCGTACTAGCGCCGGTCTTCTCGCGACGGTACATTCTCGTGACACTGCTGCCAGCAATTATGTACAGTGACTGCATTCCTGCCAAGTCTTTCTGCAATATCGTAGAAGGAACATCCAGCTTCTCGTAGCCCCATTACACGACCTGGTTAACTCAGTGAGTTGTTGATTATGGCGTCTTCATCGTGTTAAAGGCATTCTCGACTAACAAAAACTCACTACGCCCACTCCCAAAGGTAACCAACGCTAAAAACTGTTACAGCGTACCGCGCGGGATAAAACGAGCGGTCTCAGGCGCTGCAGTCTTGGACTGTGCAGCTGGTCCCGGCGGAGGTTCGAGTCCTCCCTCGGGCATGGGTGTGCGTGTGTTTGTCCTTAGGATAATTTAGGTTAAGTAGTGTGTAAGCTTAGGGACTGATGACCTTATCAGCTAAGTCCCATAAGATTTCACACACATTTTTTTGTTACAGCGTGTATTTAAAGCAAACCTTAATCGCATTCTGATAGTGGTGCTAGTTGCGCCACTCTTATGCGACTGGTGCGAAATTTGAATAGACATCTTTCAGATGTAGAAACACGCTTACCAACTTTCGTTTATGTCGCAGAACTCCTTCTTGGTGTTGCAATTTTTTTCCGTCAGAGCATTCACCAGCCGTTCCTGCCTTCGCGGATTCGCTCACGGTGGTATCCGATCGTGAATGACAAAATCGCTACAACCGACAAACTGCACCGAATCCACCTCAGTGTAACAACAGCGTGCCACAAATGCGGAAACGTAGAGTTCTAATCGTTCTAATGGCTCTGAGCACTATGGGACTTAACTTCTGAGGTCATCAGTCCCCTAGAACTTAGAACTACTTAAACCTAACTAACCTAAGGACATCACACACATCGATGCCCGAGGTAGGATTGGAACCTGCGACCATAGCGGTCGCGCTGTTCCAGACTGTAGCGCTTAGAACCGCTCGGCCACTCCGGGAGGCCGAGATGTTACATTCTCAGTATATTCGACCTACATTATACGGGAATATTTTCGAATTTCGGTAGAAGACAACCATGGGAAAACAATTGGCAACATGCTGCATATCATGATTAGAGAGTCCTCGTAAGGGCTCTGCATTACGCCAATTAATAGATAACTGACACCATGTGAAAGTAGAAACTAGCAAGAGTCTCTTATATTGCTATAGCTATTTCATATAAGTGATTCAGGTGTGTGAGTAGCAACAGAATTCGGCAACAACGGATAAATTTCCTCAAAAAACACGACCGACTTTTAATCGTTTGGAAAATGAACTTACAACAACATAATATTGCTTTCCTTTAATTAGAAGAAAAATTTCTTTTCACTGCAGATACAGTTACTTCTTTCCTCCGTAACGGCGAGAAAAAAGGTCCTTTTCTTGTCAAGTGAGAAGAAATACATTTTATTCAACCATAAGTAATACGTGCCTAAATTTAGTCCACCATTTATCTTTATTAAACGACTTTTATTACTGTCTGAAATCGGAAGAAGGACGACATTTTATTTATTTCTTCATTTCAATATCATTATTTTATTATCACAAAAAGTTAAAAATATTAAAAAAATAAAAAACCAAAAAGTGGCAAAGGCCGTGCCTGGAAACCGACAGATCGTGGGATCTACTCTCGGTCAGATCAGCCGATTTTTCCGTTTTAACCTAGTCTTTAGTCTTTGCCTCTCACCTATGTGAGAAGTCGCCAGAAGCAACACGTGGTTCGGATTCCACGTTAAACTCGAGGTACCATTTCCCCAGTTGGAAAACTGGGGTAGGTTAAGGACACGCAAGTCGCCAAAGCGGCGTGCAATAGGAAGACCTGCACCAGGCCATTCAGCCGTATTAAATTATTATTATTATCATCTATATGCATAGTTAAGTTTGTATGGACCCCTCAGATCGCGAGTCCTACTCGTACTTGTCCGATTTTTTGGACAGTATGCCGACTTACATAAAGTAATTGCCGTAATTTAACTAATTTATGATTTACTGCACTATTATGGGTCGGATCGCTTCTACAATATGGGTTAGTTGACGGTGGCTCCTGTCGAACCGAAACGCTATTGGCTACAGCAGCTGACTCTGGTTATTCCGTATTACCGAAACAGACACCCTGGCAGGAAACTTCCGTGGGAAAACTAGTAGGGACAGAAACCAACTGTTGTTTTACAGAGCTCAAGAAAACACATTGCGGTTGTGGAACATACTAATGAATGATAAAAAATATGGCTACAATGTGAACATCAAAAATTTATGTTGAGCATTGGTAGTGCTAACAAAACTAGGGAAGCACGCAGGAGGAGAGGAGGAAACGAAATGAAACTACACGGTTTGAGAGGGCAAATGATGGGTATTTGATGTTATTGATGTGATTACGAAATCGATTCACATGTACAAATAACTTGGCAGTACGAGTTCACTTATAAATAAGACGTTGCACCTCCTCTGGCCGGGATGCCTGCATCAATTTGCCTCGGAATGTTGTCATCAAGGCGTTGTATCATCTCCTGAGGCAAGCTGGCACGTGTCTCTGTACAACTGCAGTGACTGGTCCTTGACATCCTGGATACTTGCAATGGGACGAAGTTGACGTCTGAGCTGGTCCAACACATGTTCTGTCAGGGGCAGATCTGTGGATCTTGCTGGCCTCATAAATACCTAAATATCATGCAGACATTTCATACAGACATGTGACGTTGTCGGCCGCTGTAGCCGAGCGATTCCAGGCGCTTCAGTCCGGAACCGCGCTGCTGCTACGGTCGCAGGTTCGAATCCTGCCTCGGACTTGGATGTGTGTGATGTCCTTAGGGTAGTTAGGTTTAAGTAGTTCTAAGTCTAGGGGACTGATGACCTCAGATGTTAGGTCCGATAGTGCTTAGAGCCATTTGAATCATGTAGCGTTGGTGGACAAGCATTGTCCTGTTGAAAAATGACACCACGACTCTTTCGCATGAGAGATAAGACATGAGGACGTGGGTTGGCAGTCATTTACTGTTGTGCCGTCAAGAGTCACTACCAGCCGCGACCTCAAGTCACACCAGGTGGTTCCCCACACCATGTCACTTATGAGCAACACCGCTGTCCGTCTCCAGAACATTACCTGGCCGCGGTGGCCGAGCGGTTCTAGGCGCTTCAGTCCGGAACTGCGTGACTGCTACGGTCGCAGGTTCGAATCCTGCCTCGGGCATGGATGTGTGTGATGTCCTTAGGTTAGTTAGGTTTAAGTAGTTCTAAGTTTTAGCGGACTGATGACCTCAGAAGTTATGTCCCATAGTGCTCAGAGCCATTTGCACCATTTTGAACCAGAACATTGGAAGAATGGGACCTCTCCCCAGATTACCGCTATAATCGCCGACGATGGTCATCCGGGGTAGGGTAGAACCGTTACTCATCGCCGAACACAATGCGATGGCACTCATCAGTAGCCCAAGCTTCCCGGTGACGGCACCAGTCGAAACGCACTCGTTTATGTTGTGGAGTCCACGGCAGCTTACGCATGGGATGGTAATTTCATACTCCGGCTGCTGCTACTCTTCGACCAACGGTACGGAATGACGCAAAATGTTGCAGGGAATCCAGCGACATATGCTTGGTTTTTTTTTGCCATTTTTGGGGAGAAATATTTTTTGGGGGTAACTTTTGGGGTACCGAAAAGTTTGGCGAAATTTCTGGGGAAGAAAATTTCGGTACCAGAGAAACTGGGTAAGTATTTATCTGCATAGCCTTACTAGTATTAATACCTCCATCTGTGATATTTTAGTTCAAACAGCATGTACTTAATTTTCTAGGTATTCAGCAGATCTCTCTCTCTCTCTCTCTCTCTCTCTCTCTCTCTCTCTCTCCAGGTTAACCAATACAACTTTCCTTTCGTGAGAGATGGCGGTGATACCTCTCTGTGGCGTTACTATGACATGCACATGCCTGTTTCGACCGTTTGGGATGTCTACTTCCACTTTTGTGGACGCGTCACTTTCTAACGAGACACCATATTGGAATTCGTAGTTTTAGTTGAAGCTTGTATTAGACGGGTTTTATATTATCACGTATGTCCTGTGAATAAATGTTGTGTCAGATATTGAGGATCTCTTGAAAACGCATTGACAGTGATATAATTCGTTATAATTAAATGTAAGGTAATCACAGATCGGCGGTTAAGAGCCTGCAGGAGGTGTAAATGAAACACACATGCACGGATTTTTAGCTTTCAGAGAAGCACAGTGGATAGAGGTGTCGGGTTGCGAAGTGTGATATAGGTGGCATGCTAATGGAAAATCAGTAGAACATGCATCGAGCATCAAGCGTTAAGAAAGTAAATATGGCGCCCCTAGAGCAGGTTTTTTCTACTTTTCTGGTCAGGCTTTTCATTTTATGTACTACAATTTTTTATATGTACAATAATTTCACTGCCCCGAATACATAACCCCACCTCTTCAAGCTGCCAACACTAATAACAAATAATATTTTAAAGGAATAGGTCGGTTTACGATATTTGGGGAAAAATTGTCGCTTGTTCGTCCGATTCTTGAGTATTGCTCATCAGTATGGGACCCTTACCAGGTTGGATTAATAGAAGAGATAGACATGATCCAGCGAAAAGCAGCGCGATTCGTCATGGGGACATTTAGTCAGCGCGAGAGCGTTACGGAGATGCTGAACAAGCTCCAGTGGCGGACACTTCAAGAAAGGCGTTACGCAATACGGAGAGGTTTATTATCGAAATTACGAGAGAGCACATTCCGGGAAGAGATGGGCAACATATTACTACCGCCCACATATATCTCGCGTAATGATCACAACGAAAAGATCCGAGAAATTAGAGCAAATACGGAGACTTACAAGCAGTCGTTCTTCCCACGCACAATTCGTGAATGGAACAGGGAAGGGGGGATCAGATAGTGGTACAATAAGTACCCTCCGCCACACACCGTAAGGTGGCTCGCGGAGTATAGATGTAGATGTAGAAACTGTATCACGGTCCAAATGGCTCTAAGTACTATGGGACTTAACATCTGAGGTCATCAGTCCCCTAGACCTAGAACTACTTAAACCAAACTAACCTAAGGACATCACACACAGACATGCCCGAGGCAGGATTCGAACCTGCGACAGTAGCAGCAGCGCGGTTCCGGACTGATGCGTCTAGAACCGCTCGGCCACAACGGCCGGCTAAACTGTATCATGTTGTGGATTTTTTTTTTCTGCAGTGGGGGAATTTTGAAAACTCAATCAGGGAACGCTGAAGTAGTCTATTGTTTGTTCTCGGATGGCAGCGCATGTATGAAGGGATTACGATGTGCTTAGTGCACAATTCA
This sequence comes from Schistocerca piceifrons, assembly GCF_021461385.2. Taxonomy (NCBI): domain Eukaryota; kingdom Metazoa; phylum Arthropoda; class Insecta; order Orthoptera; family Acrididae; genus Schistocerca; species Schistocerca piceifrons. Next base: position 725,421,379 of record NC_060149.1, read on the forward strand.
ATCCTCCATTTTGGTGGTCAATAGTACAGACAGGAACGTTGACGATGAATACGCCTGCCCTCACGTTCCATACAGTCCAACATCGGGCCACTGTCATATCCGAATTCCCCTAGAAATAGGAATTTTGGACAGTTTGACCAACCAGCCAAATGTGGACCCACAACGAAGTCCCTTTTAGACTCTGGCAGGTGCTGATAACGTTGGCTCACACGAGTACGCGGTATCTTTGTGTCCTTCACGGCGATCACTCAACATTTAATACTGTTTATACCTCTTACATACCCTACCAGGCCTGGTAACAACATTAAACACGAACTACAATAATGCATCCTGCAGGCCGTTCTGCCTCTCACAGAGAATTGCAGCTCTAATCATGTACAGTCCGCCGTGGGGGAAACCCTGTACCTGCAGGAAGTTAGGTTGACATCTAACTATGTCTTTGGGTTTTTCATTTTTGTTTTATTTTTTTTTTTTTTTGTTTGTTCAGGAAGTGTATTTATTAGCACGACGCATTTTGGCAGCGTGCTGCCATCATCAGTTACATTTTAGTTACAAATACATTAATCTGAAGTGTGATGACAACTGTTTGCTCGGTGTGCTCGTGAGGTTATGCACTGAAATTTAGCCCTGTACGGAAAGATCAATTTATTTTAGTGTATACTGTAAGTGAATTGTATGCTGAAACCATTTCATTGATGCCTTTACCTACATCTTTTTTCTAGAAATTGTTTTGTCTGGCACACAGAGCACAGTAATAAACACTCCACCATCACTTAACAATTTCACATTCAGATGTCTACATACCAAAGTCTTTTACCTGTTAAGATAAGCTCATTTCAGTTGCTAAGTTAATGCAAGCAATGGAAATACAATATTTTTATACACTTCGTACATTTACAAAATAGTGTAGAGTACATGCGAAGCCCTCTCTGCAGGCCACACTGGGAGAGACTTCCAAAACAGATACAGCGAACGCATAAATTGTAAGATTTTAAATGTGGCTGCACTTAAACATATCATTTTCCTAAGCTAATTTATTTATTTATTTTGTTCCTTAATTAGCTCGTCCCATGCGTTTGCAGCAACTGTGCATGAAAGAGCTTCAATGGATTGGAAATAGAATCCAACCACTTGCAAAATTCAGGTTTTTTTAACTATGGGCGAAGTTTAATAATCGTGTATTTTGCAACTGATTGACTGTTAATTCCAATACATTGAACGTATAAATGCTTGCCACACAGACAATCATGCAGAATCAGCAATACTACCCACAGTAACTACACTGACCACCCAATGCAAGACATTGCGAATTACCTACATATATTACATAAAATGGACAAGGGACACAAAATAGGATTTTATAAAGAACGAGAAATTTTGAATCATGGCACAGTACATGGTACCAGGTTGCTAAATGATAAGCTAGACAGTAACAATATAAATTTCGTCAAAAATTTCTCCAATGTATAAAACTCGCTGTATTAATACAAAAAGTTAACTCAGAACACAATTATCTTAATATCACTAAAAAAATCAAGCAACACCAAATAATCATACTACTTAATATATGCCATGACATAAATATGCCAATATAAAAACATTGTACCTTCATTTTGTGCACTAACTTAGCAACTCAATTACTTTTTTCTTAGCAGTTAAAGTTTTCGGAACGTAAACATCTTGTGGAAGTTTTAAGTAATGGTGAAGTGTTTATTGCTGTACTTTGTGTACCAGAAAAATTACCAGCAAAAGTGGAAGAAAAGATATCAAAGAAAACATACAACTCACTTAAAGTTTACATTAAAGTAAATGAATCATTCTGTATAGGGTTAAATTTCGACGTTTAACCTCACTGGCACATCTAGCAAATAATTCGCATCACACTTCAGATAACTGTACATGTAACTGTAATGCACCTGATGATGGCAGCATGCTGCCGAAACGCAACGTCCTCATAAATATTAGTAAAACGTGACTGAGGCTGTAAAAATTATTTCATAACTTTATAATACAGTCATACAACATGAATAAATTTTAAAAAGTTCCAGAAGTTCTACACAGAACGCAACAGAATTCTTTACGTGAAAACTGTAGGCTGAATGCATGTACTACGGCACACTGTCGTATGAAGAGGTGCATCATAAATCGATTTATGGAGCTTTACACGTATAAGTCATGTTGGTAACAAACATGCAGATAGAACCTACTATTGGTTAATTAATCTGCGAGTGCTAGCGTCACAGATGAATCGATTTCTGGATCACTACATAACCGGTAATACACAAATGAAAACCGTAGAAACGGTAAAATACCTAGAAGTAACAGTCAGTAGCGACCTAAAGTGAAACGATCAAATAAAACTAATTGTAGGAAAACGGCTCTCGAGCTGAGATTCATTGGAAGAATCGTAAGCGAATGTGATCTATCCACGAAAGGAGTGAGTTACAGAACACTCGTGCAACCGAATCTAAAGTGTTGTTCGACAGCGTCGTATCCTTATCAGGTTGGAGTAATAGAAGAGACGGATATGATCTAACGAAGGCGGGGATATCTTAACAAGCGCGAGAGAATTATGCGGAACCACAAACTCCAGTGACGAGCCTCTAAAAGAGAGACGCGCATAACAGAGATACTTACTGCTGAAATTTCGAAGAAGTGCGCTCCGAGGAAAGTTGGGAAACAAATTGCTGCAGGGTTCGCGAAAAGTACACGACGAGAAAATAAGAGAAATGACTTCTCATGTGGACGCTTATTGACTGCCGTTTTTCCCATGCACTATTCGTCAGTGGAACAGGCACATCTTAACATGGCTTTCGGACTATAGACTGACATGTAAATATCGCAGATCTATTTAAATACGAAGGTCCATTTCAGTTCTGCAGTAAAAAATAAAAACTGAGTGGTTTGAGGAAAAACAGACTTCTTAGACTTAATTATCACAGGAATAAACAAATTAAAGCTATAACACCAGCCTAGAAACCTGCTTGGACTAATTTATCTACAGATTTCAGACCGACTGGTCTTATGGGAACTCCAAGAGAGCGTTGTTGTTTGTATCTGGTTTATACACAATCAACAATGGTAGTCAGTTTTGGTCCAGCTATCCGGTTTCGTTTTCCGCCTAGTATATCTTGTTTTACTAAAAGGACCGGAATTTTACTGCGATTTTTCATATTGTAGTAAAAAGTCGATTTGACAATGCTAAACTTTCGACAGAAGAACTGGCTTCGATTTTATAAAGCACTCTCATTTAATGTTCTACGCTTAATTATTCTTATTTACTCCTAACGCTCATCTTAGTTCTGTGTTGTACTGTACAACTAATAAACTTCAAGCTATCACAGAGATGGAATGTAACACACTTCGTCATATGGGATTTAGCAAGCGAACTAAGCACGCTTTGACTTTGATGTCTGCTTGTAATCAACAATGACACAAACTGAAGAAAAAATATTTTTAATTGTTTGCACCAAAGCTGCTGATTATTTGTTGGCTGACTAGGTTCGAGCTTTTCCATTTTCACAAGCCATCTATTATAGAGAACAAAGTTTTTTATGTGTCGATGTGTTTATTGTGGATAATAAAAGTTACAGTAATTATATGGTCCAGGTGGTAACTGCTTACGTAAATTGTATCTGTGATCCACTTGGTGTAGACAGTTCTGTTTATGTCACAGCATTTTACATGTAGCTCAGATCTGCGTAAAAAATGCATCAACTGTAGTTACATCTTACTGTAGACAACGTATAAGCATAACTACAGACAGCGTCATTCATAATAGATTTTGTCACTCATGGGGCTATAAGGATCAGCAGTAGATCGAATCGCCCAACAATCTCTCAGCAACGCAAATATTAAATCAGAAACAAACACACTCAGGACATTAGTAGTCAGTAGCGGCTATAACCCACGGTAAGTTAACGAACGAAACAAAAAATAAAATAAAAACAAAGCGCAAAACCGTTAAAGACGAAATCGCGTTGACAAAGACTGAAACATACAGGGAGCATGTATCAAACAGAAGAAATTACGCATTAAAGAAAGCAGATTACAGGATATAGTTCTGTATCAGCCAACACATTAGGAGCTAACATCATTCATATAATAGACGAAACACAACGATATAATAATTGTGGTGTTTACAAAATTGAATGCAGGGTTAGTCCAAATGAAGTGGTCCAATAAAAATTAAGTTGGTTGCTTGACCATTTTTAAAAATTTTAATTTTTTATATGTGATTACCCTATAATTGAGAAATTCAAAACAGTTTTTAAAAAATTTTACCCCTCACCTTTATTGAACGGCAGCACTTTTCGTTTGTAAGCCCGCGACGATGTTTCAGTTTAGAGACGTTAGCAAAAATATGAATATCTCTGCACTGGGTGAAGTTACAACATTGCAATTAACTTGATTGCTTTTAGAAAAGTGTCCTCTACAACATTGTCTATTACATAAAATACCCTAAATTCAAAAATAACCAGTCAAAATGACCTCCAAAGTTTGGTATCCAAATTTTCAAAAATCCACTTTTTAGGCCCAAAAATAACAAACAAAGAACCATTTAGGAGAGTCTATTTTTTCCTATAGTTAGATATCATACACTACTAGCCTCAGTTATCTCAGGTGGCACTTAATATAAAAATATGATTGTTGCACAGTTTGTACACCTATATGATAGCAACGTGCTGTAAAAATTTCAACATTGATATCTGACTGTGAGCAAAGATATGAATTTTTGAAAAAGAGGAAATAATTCGCATTACTCAACAACTGATCTTATGGCTGTTGCCTATTCATGTGTGATACTGGCGGGATATAATCAATTATTATTGAAATAAAGTACTAAATTATATACAAAAAGTGGAAACATCACTGGAATTAAGATTTATATTATTTTGACATACTTAAAATAAATATTTTCAACTAACATCCTTCGAGATGCGACTGTTTCTAAACCTGGTGGTGAATGTTAAGAACACTTATTTCTTCAGACAGCTTCTGTGATATAGAATAAGATCTCCCAGTTGCTGTGGTAAGTTCAAGCACTGAAAGTTTCCTTAAAACATTTTTCATTGGTATCCAAACTTTGTCACTAATAGATTTCTTGAATTGTGTTCTTGAGCCAGCAGGGTGGTAAAAATGCACAAAAACATCATAGTTTTCCAAACTTATTCTTTCAACCTCTACAAGCCACCACTGTCCATCATACACACATGCCACTATGTCATTCAACGTTAAAGACAGAGGTGTAATTTTACTGACACAATGATCCTCTTAAGTTTCGGTTTTTGATGTTACATAGTATCGAACTAAGTTTTCTGCAATGCCAAGGAATTTGTGGAAATGTCTTGTTCCTTTTATTGCTATACAGTTTTCAAATCTGGTTTGAAGTATTGTTTTCATATGCAGAACTACTTCCTCTTTCTTGATCAGAAAATAGGTAATGCCTTTAATATTATCCTTGCAAAAGACATCATGTCATGTACTGTGAGAATTTGGTCTGTGGTTGGTCTTTCTAGGCTGGCTTTACTTACTACACGTTTTGTTGTACCTCCTACTCCATAACATGCATTTTAACAATGGCAAGATGGAAAAAAGTGCCATTTAGCTTCCAACCCAAAGTCTACTTTGTGGTTGCACAGATTTGAAAAATTCTTTTTGTTCTTATACTGACTACTACTTCCATCTGAAAAGTATATCAGCTTCTCAACCTTGGGAAAATTTTCTTTCATGTAATTTATTACATACTTTTGAAACACATTTACAGCCAAAGTGTTGTGCTCCAAGTTATCGCTTAGAATGCAAATTGAAAAACTGCAAACTTCATCTTTCTCATTTTTAGAGTAAAGAATAAATGGATGCACTGTTGCCTGGTCATTGACCCAGTGGTACCCTTGTATTGCATCCTGAATCACAAATGTAAAACTTTCTGCAAAATCAGCTAGCACTATGCATTCAGTTTTATGAAGTTGTTCTTTTTTGTCCTTCATAAACTTACTTTGGATTTTATAAACATAGTGGTGACTTTTGAGTTTTTGTACGTTATCAATTAAAGATTACAAGTACTCTTCCTGAGAATTAACCACTGTTATCATTTCTGCCCTGTCAGTTGTGACCCACTGTTTGAAAGTATACTGTCTGGCATTTCCTCATCATATTTGTGAAACAATTCAATAACGGTTTCCTTACCAGGGCATTTATAAAACTCATCATGCAGTCATAACTGTTAGTGTCACAGACCATTAAGTCTAGTAACTCTTTGTAGTTAAGATCACTGAGTTTTGCACCCGCAATCATCAGTTTGACATTTTGATGATATTAACAAACACAACCGGAGTATGTCCCTGAGGACCCAGCCAAAATACACCACTTATGGCGGAGGACACAAAATTTAGACCTCCCAATTTTGCATTCAGGATGAGAATTTCTGAAAGCTACATAAAGTTCATTTAAATTTGACAACACTAGTCGTTTCTGTTTTGTTACTTTAACTCCATTTATAACAACTCTTTTGCTATCTTTGCAACCTGGGCGCATTCTACTGTTTTCATCATCTTCAAAAAACTGCTGGATCTTTTTAATTGTTCCTTCACTTATACCTACTCCTTTCTTCTTTCCTAAAACTGGAAGAATGCCTTGCTCTTTCACTAATTTTCGTGTTAGATTAACCAAACGGTGAGAAATGTTGAATTCATGAATTATTTTTTCTCTTGACCATGAGTCAGGGAGGCAACTTAAAATTTTAGCTTTTTCCTCTTTAGATGTCACTGAACATTTAATTTTTAATTTCTCTATTAAGCTCAAATATTCAGTGTCAGATGATGCTGGTGGTAGGTTTTCTTCTTTTTTAGAAATAATGTTTGTATCTGTATTATTAAAGCATGATTCCAAGTCTTTTCTAATTTTGTCTGAAATTTGTTGTACCTTATTTTCAATAGCTGCTTTTCTTTTTCTGCTACTTAATTTTATTATTTTCGAAGCAGGAGATACGTATAACTTAGAACAAGCAAAATCCAATATGCTAACAGCTTCCTCATTAGGAATATAAATGTCGTTAACAAGGTTACATGATTCTTGTTCTGGATTCACAACAAATATTTCTGAGTAACGATTCGGCACAGGAAAGTTTCAGGAAGCAAATTACGTTTCGCTTGGGAAGCTGTTTCTCTCTCACATAACAAGGACAAATGTTCAAGTTTTATTTCCCTCAAACCTTTAGTAATGGGCTTTTTATCAACTTTAAGTGGATCACAGCACTTTCTTCCATAAATGTGGTTGCACTTCAGAATATATTTCTTCTCATGATACTCACACACTGATGTTACAGAAGAACTTACTAGAAATTTAAACAAAGTTTGTCTAAATTCGTCAAAGTCGTTAACATTTTTCAAGTTTTTTGAAACTGAACCGTAAACTGTTTTGTTATGTACTTCACTTGCTATCTGTCCAACAGAGCACTGTTCATCCATGTTATTGCATTCCAGTTAATCTCTCAAAATTAATTACAAATTACACACAGAACAAAGCACATAACACATTCAACACTCTCGATGAAGTATGTACATGCACTCTAACACAGGTTTCAGAACAGACTGACTACAACAACACCACACACAGCAATAATGTACTTCTTTATTGGCAATAAACCTAAACGTAAATGGGCAGTTTTATTACCATAGAACAAAAGCGAAAGCACCTATTGTTTAACGTTGCATTATTAAAAATAAATAAACTAAATGAATATTGGTTGATGGTGTTGACTAAATATATGTCACAATTAAATTTTATTACAATGAAACAATAAACCATTTAAATAGGCAACAGCCATAAGATGCGTTGCAGAGTAATGTGAATTATTTCCTCTTTTTCAAAAATTCATGTCTTTGTTCACAGTCAGATATCAATGTTGAAAATATTACAGTACGTTGCTATCATATAGGTGTACACTGTGCAAAAATCACATTTTTATATTCAGTCCCACCTAAGATAACTAACTCCAAACTTTACAAAAAATTAAAAAAAATTTTCAAATTTCAAAAATTCATAAAAAACTAAGGAAAAATTTCTAACTGTTCTTGTTCTATATGAGGCTAGTAGTCTATGGTATCTAACTATAGGAAAAAATAACTCTCATAACTTACTCCTTGTTTGTTATTTTTGGGACTAAAAAGTGGATTTTTGAAAATTTGGATACCAAACTTTGGAGGTCATTTTGACTGGTTATTTTTGAATTTAGGGTATTTTGTGTAATAGACAATGTTGTAGAGGACACTTTTCTAAAAACAATCATGTTAACTGCAATGTTGTAACTTAACCCAGTGCAGAGATATTCAAATTTTCGCTAATGTCTCCAGCCTGAAAAATCGTCCCGCGCCTACAAATAAAAATGGCCGCCATCCAGTAAAGTTGCAAGTTAATTAATTTAAAAAACTGTTTTGAACTTTTCAATTATAGGGCAGTCACATATAAAAAATTAAAGTATTTAAAAATGGTCAAGCAACCATCACTGGACCACTTCATGTGGACTGACCCCGCAGCGAATATGATAAAGCCTACATTGGATAAATGGGCATAACTTTTAAAATGAGACACAGAGGACACATAAATGTAAGCGAAAATAACCTTTCTGCATTCGGTACGCACTTCTGAGAAAACAAACTCTCCACTGAAAATAACGAGAGAAATCTCACTATTTTATATAATGCCTCCAAAGGCCAATTACGGGGCATTTTGGAAAAAACAGAAATCTACAGTCACACGGCTAAACACCCAGAACAAATGTTAAACGAACAGCATTTTGCAACGAAAAATTCACAGAAAGTTTCAATAGCGCCTTAATCAGCATAAGAAACGCACCATATCGTGCATTAATCACAAAAAGCGCGACTACAAACGATTCATAGACACGAAAATTTGTTGTGCAACTGTAATGACGTGGAATACAGTGTCTCACACTGAATACAATCAGTGATATTAATGTATTTGCAGTGTAAACTTAATATTTCAGAGATTATGTAAGACCATATAGTAAAACTCCTTGCATCAAAATTTGTCAAAATTACGACAACGCATACGAAAATAGTCAGCGTGATGCACCGTGAATTCCAATGGAAACAGATTCTCCACGTGATATATCGTTGTCAGGTGGATCAGATCATGGTAGATAATGAAGGTACCACAGTTAAAACAAATATTTCTTATGCTCATACACTGACATACTACAGTTAGGGTGATGCTACAAGGACCGTCCACACCAAGCATATCCCAAACACAAAATAAGTTAAGTAGTTACCATCTCGACTATATTACCCACACTCTAAGTTATCAACTCATAAAAAACTTTGTTCTCTGTAATAGGTGGCTCGTGGAAATGGGCAAAGCCCGAAACTAGTCAGCCAATAAATAATTAGCAGCTTTGTTGCAAACAATTAAAAATGCCTTTTCTTCAATATCGTAGAGCTGTAAGATGCTACGTACTGAACACTCTTATAACGGTACAAACATTGCTCATTACGGTCGCGGCTGATGTAAATGGGGAGAGAGAAGGGATGCGTTCAACATTTCACGATAAATGAGCTGAGTCCTGTGTGTGAACAATGTCCGGTACAGGAAGGAGGTGTTTCACTTCATGATGAAACAACAGTCCGAATTATCCCAAAATCAGTTAAGTCTGAATTAGTGGCTGTTTACTGTATTGTTTTGGTCGGACGTGGTCGACTGCAACCTCGACGACCCCCACGATCCCATGCTATCCGTCACAGCCGGCCTGAATATACACACTGATGCCCGTTTCAAACGTTGTCAGTTGCTGATAACGCTGTCTCACACGGGTACGCGGTCTCCGTGTTCTTCATTGAGATCACTCAACATCTGACCATCCGACGCTGCTCAACGCCCCTTATATACCTTGCCAGGCCTGGTAACAACACTAAACACGAGCAACACTAAAGCAGTCTGGTAGCCGCTCCAACCGTGACAGTGAATTGCAATTCTTCTAATGGTTTACAAACCCGCCGATGTTGTATACGTGTGCTATTTTCCGCTCTACGCGATCGGTCGCCTTAACCGCTTTGGCTACCCGCTTGCATACATGCATGTCTGAAGGAACACTGCATCGTTCTTCTGAACAACACAGGCACTGCAATGTCGTATCTTGGAGTGGTCTTAAACTATTGCGAGTCGATTTCAGTGGGTTGGTTTACGGGCTTTCTTACCTTCATCTCCCCTTGGTTACACTTTACGCAAACTACCCAAAAATATAGCTTTATAAACACATTTTGTTTAACTATTATTATGCCAGTCATCATTAAAAAATAGAAGATATGAAAATAAGTTTTATAATCGAAGGAACTGTTGTAGACGTCATCAAATTTGCATATGCGGTTTTTGAAATTTATTTACTGCTTCCTCTCTTTGCAAGTTATTAATCAGTGGCAGCGTTTGGCTAGATATTTTTGTTAATATCCAATAGGAAACTTTCGATTGATCTGACTTTTTTCTGTTTCGTATGTTTAATTTTCAGTCTCAACCCAAAGTTATTGGTATACGAATAAAAATATTTTGTGCGAATATTTTCTCGCGCTATTTCAAAATTCATAGGATAAGCAGCGTTTGCGATGTAATTACATTACACATCATTAAATGAAAACAGTGGCACCCATAGACAATTAATGATTGCAAATGATGAACTTTGAATATAAAGTTACCATTCATGCATGAAAGCAATCTATTTTTTAAAAAAATTATAATGTGGATAATTACCAATCGTTTGAGATAGAATAAGTTCTTGTGTACTTCTTGTGTGCATTCTTGGTAGAACTTCACAAATAACTGTTAGTGCTCTTACTTTAAAGAGTATGTTGATAATGCCTGGCGCGAGTGGTGACGGGAATGTAAGATGGCGGAAGAGCTGATTTGTGTAGCCAGTAACAACGATACTTTCGTTTCAAACGCGGAGGAAACAAATATTACATTTTTCGCAACATGTGATGGACCTTAAGTTTCGCAATGAAACACGGATACACAAAAAGACCTACTAAGCGATTTAACACAAGTGATAGCATTATATTCTTGGAGATGTGACCTGTCTATGGAACAAAAAAAGATTTTATTTGTATCGTATAAAGGTTTCGTTTCTTTGTATTTAAGAAACTCCATGTATTACAAACCACTAATGACACTTCGTAAATAAGTACAAGCGAAATGTGTATGACAAAAACAAACAGCCTTTTATTTAGTTACACAGACGGATCACATCTCCAGGAAAATAAAAATATAGAAACGACGAAGGAATTTGAGAAATCAAAAAGATATTAACACCATGATTTTACTGAAAATAACGGAACACACTCGGCCTTGTACACTGTTGCTGCACTCTTCGTGAAATGCGTAAATAAAGCCTGCTTTTGAGAGTACCTTCTGCCCCACACTTATTCAAACAAGTAACTCTCAAAAAGTTTTTTGCACTGTCTAGTGCCGTGAAGAGATCTCCTTACGGTTGACCAGGTGCCTTCGATACTATTAGTGTGTGCACCTATTTCAAGATCCTTAAATGTAGCTTTATAGTTAACTGTAAGATGCTTGAATCCTTCAGCGTTCAAGCATTTGTACGACCTAAAACAGTCCGAAATGACAGTCGTTCCTGGAAGGATGTACTCCATTATGATACTTAGCGGCACCTTCTTCGTACTTCTGAGAACAACTTTGAAAAAACACTTCCTCTTTGGATTCCTCCGAAAAGCCACCGTCATGGTTTTTTACCCCTCTGCCGTATTTCCTTCTTCCAAACAAAGCCTCGTCGATCTCGACAATGACTACATCGCCACCTAAGTTTCTCACGTTCGTTGAAGCACATTTCAATACATAATTGTCCAATCCATTAGTCTTCTAAAATAACTGTAGTTCATCGATAATAAAGAAGTTTCTGCATCTTTTGACCGATGGAAAAATTAACTCTAGAATTTTAGCGATGCTGAACTTGCTTTCCTCAAACCACGAATTTTTTCTAATGCTGTAACGAACTCTTGTGATAGTCTTTTTTCAGCTCCGCGCACCACGTCTGTAACTTTTGTACGAGAAATAAGGCTCATATCCCCATCACACATCGGACAATTTCTACGACTGGCTGTAAAAACGTGCGACATACACCAGTTAACTACATTGCCTTCATGTACCATAAGGACAATGTCCCTGTAGCGATATCGTTCGAAGGCCATAGCTGAAAACAATGGAGTCAAATCTAACTGCCGACTCAGAAGAGGCTACACTCTTCTGTTTCGGTATTTCTCACTGGTTTCTTACAAGAACGTCAAATGCAGCATTAATAACTATGGCTGTTTTATAAAGGCGGCCACACAAGTAACTGCATGCTTAACAAGCACACTTGCACAAACGCGCTTGAGTAACCTTGCACAAATTCCTGGTGCCTATACACGGTTCAATCGTACGTATACTGTACAAGCATTAATTTGATTATTTGTTTACCAGAAAATGTCGAACTTAGACGACGATGCGCTGGCTTTGGCAACCTTTTTCCCTGTGTTGCAAAAATAAAATAAATAAATAAATAAATAAAATGTGATATGTGGAGTAAATAGTGGTTAAAGAAACGAAAACATTATTCGCGTATTAACTATTCGTGGTAGACATGCTGTGTGTAACGTTGGTTTTTCTTCTCTCTTCCTCCATTTAATAGTGTAGTCTTTGACTTCACCTACAGTACTGTAAAACCTTTGTACGGAGCGTAATTTAACAAGGCCAAATACAAATTAAATCAAACCAAATTATTCACAAATGCTTGCACAAGCCTCCCTGATCTTGGTACACAAGCACAAACATACACACACTTGAAAGCTTGCACAAGCATACGTAATCGAAATTCGATCAATCATGAAACTACTTGTACAGTCAAAATGCATGAGCAAACTTTTCATACACAATCTTAAGCAATTTTCGGCAATCACGCCTGTGCAATTACGTATGGGACCACCTTAAGCTGATTAGAGACAAACAAACTCGGGTCTGATAATTAAAAGGTAATATCTCTGGAAACAAATACGCTTGAGTAAATTTTTCTTTAGGTTAAAGCGGAATAACCCCCCATTATACAAACCGACCTCTTTCGATGTGTGCTGATCATAAGAATATGTGCAACATACAAAAGAACTATTAATGGAACATACATTAGTATCCATTTACCACTGCATACTCTCACAGGTTGAGACACACTCCTCTTACATAGACTTTTGGCTACATTACATGTCAGTCTGACAACATAACCAGTTTTCCAGCTTTCACATACGCTGGCGTAGCAAACTCACGACCAAACTGTTGCCTCACAACTTACTCTACGCCTCAGGCTACGCTGCATATCGGTATGTCACCATATCCAGTTTTTCTGCTTTCAAATTCGTTGGCTTTGCCAACTCTCGTCTCAGCCATTGCCTTCCACTTAACCTAGGCCACGGGATACACTAGACGTCACTATGTCATCACCAGCGGTTCTTCTTCTGCTTTCACATTCGATGGCTTCGCCAACTCACAAAAAAACTGCTGCTGTCCATCCAAAATTAGGCCTTGGGCTATGCTACTGGTCAGTCGGACACCATAACCGGTCCGTTTGCTTTCCCATTCGTTGGCTTCGCCAACTCACAACCAAACTGATGCCTTACAACCTATCCTAGACCTCAGGCTATGCTGCAATTCAGTTCTCGTACTTTCACATTTGCTGGCTTCTGCAACTGCCTTCCAACCTAAAATACCCCTCGGGCTACACTACAGGCCAGTCTGTCGCCACAACCAGATTTGTTGCTTTCATATTTATTGGCTAAGCCAGCTCACAACCAAACTGTTGCCTTCCAGCCCAACCTAATCCACAGGCTTCGCTATAAGTCAGCCTGTCCCCAAAACAACTGTCTCTGCTTTTACATTCGTTGACTTCGACAACTCACAATCAAACTGTTGCCTTCCTATCTAATCTAGGTCTCGGGCTATGCTACACGTAATTTTACCACCACAACCGGCTCTTCTAATTTATTTTGATTGGCTTCGCCAACTCACAACCAAACTGATACTTTCCAACCTAATTTACGCCTCGGCCTACGCCAAGAATCAGTTTGTCACCACAACTAGATTATCTCCTTTCACATTCATTCGCTTTGCCAAATCGGAACGAAACCGTTGCAATGTATCCTAATCTCAGCTTTGGGCAGCGCTACAGGCCAGTCTCCCGCCACATCACTTTTCCTGCTTTCTCATTTGTTAGCTTCCCAACTCACAACCAAACTGTACTGTCAGACATAGCCTAGGCCTCGGCCTACGTTACAGGTCAGTCTGTCACCACAACCAGTCTTCCGCTTTCACGTTCACTGGATTCACCCACTCACGACAACATTGTTGCCATCCAATCTAACCTAGGCTTTGAACTATGCCACAGGTCAGTCTGCCACCGCAACCAATTTTTCTGCTTTCACAATCGTCGGTTTCGCCAACTCAAAACAAAACTGATCACTTGCAACCTAACCTTGGCCTCAGGCTATGCTACAGCCCAGTTTGTCACCAAAACCAGTTTTTCTACTTTCACACTTGCTGGCTTCGCCAACTCACAACCAAACTGCTGCTTTACAGCCTATTGTGGACCTCAGGCTGTGCTATAGTGCTACAGTTCAGTCTGTCATTACAACCAGCTCTTCTATCTCAGCATTTGTTGCCTTCTCCCACTCACAATTAATCTGTTGCCTTCCAAACTAACATGCGGCTCTGGGTATGCTACAGGTAAGTATTTCACCATAACCAGATTTTTTTCTTTCACAATCGTTGGCTTTGCCAGCTCACAACCAAACTATTGCCTTCCAGCCGAACGTAATCCACAGGCTACACTATACGTCAGTCTATCTCCACAACTAATTTTTGTCTGCTTTCACATGCAGTGGCTTTGCCAACTCACATCCATACTGATGCCTTCCAACGTAACCTAGGCCTTGCGCTACGCTAAGATTCAGTTTATCACCACAACCAGATTTTCTCCTTTCATATTCATTCGCTTCGCCAAGTCGCAGCGAAACTGCTGCCATCCATCCTAACACCGAACTTGGGCTGCACTACAGACCAATCTCTCACCACAATCACATTTACTGCTATCTTATTTGTTGGCTTCGCCAACGCACAAACAAACTGTCCCGTAAAACCTAGCCTAGGCCTCGGTCAGCACTACAGATAAGTCTGCCACCACAACCAGTTTTTCTGCTTTCAGATTCGTTGATTCCTGCAGCACACATTTGATCCCTTCCATCCTAACCTTGGCCTTGGACTATGCTACAGCTCAATCTGTCACAGCAGCCAGGTCTTCTACTTCGACATTGATTGACTTCTCCAACTCACAACCAATCTGTTGCCTTCCAACCTAACATACGCCTCAGGCAACGCTACAGATCAGTCTGTCACCACAACCAGTTTTTCTGGTTTCACACTTGTTGGCTTCGCCAAATCACAACCAAATAGCTGCTTTACAACTTACCCTATGTGCAGGCTATGCTAAAGCTCAGTCTATCACCACAAACAGTTCTTCTACTTTCACATCTGTTGGCTTCACCAAATCACAAGTAATCTGTTGCCTTCTAACCCAACCTACACCTCGGCCTAAGTCACACGTCAGTCTGCCGCCATAACCAGTTTTTCTGCAGGCACATTTAGCAGCTTCGCCAACTCTCAACCAAACTGTTGCCATCCAACCTAACCTATGGCTGGGGCTACAGTACAGGTCAGTCTGCCACCATAACCAATTTTTCTGAAATCACATTCAGAAGCATCGCCAACTCACAACCAAACTATTGCCATCCAACCTAATCTAGGCCTCGGGCCACACTACAGCTCAGTCTGTCACCACAACCAGTTTCTCTACTTTCACATTCTTTGACATAGCCAGCTCACAACCAAACTCTTGCATTCCAACCTACCCTAAGGCTTGCGCGAAGCTAAAGGTCAGTCTTTCACTACAGCCAGTCCATCAGACCTTACATTCGTTTATTTGCAAAGTCACAACCAAACAGTTGACTTCCAACACAACTAGGTCTCTGACTTAGCTGAAGGCCACTCCCATCCAGTTTATCTAGTTTCATATTTGTTGGATTCATCAACTGACAAAAAACCTTTGCCTTCAACCTTAACCTAGGCCTCGGGCAAAGCTACAGTCTCTATCTGTCACTAGAGCCACTTCATTTGATTTCACGTTCGATGTCTCCGCTAACTTATAAGAAAGCTGTTGATTTCAGACTTAACCTAGGGTTTGAGCTACACTACACGTCAGTCTGCCACCACAACCAGTTCTGCTCTCACAGTCGTTGGCTTCGCCAACTCAGTATCAAACTGTTGCCTTCCAACCTAAACTAGGACTCAGCATATGCTACATGTCACTTTGTCACCGCAACCATGTTTCTACTGTCATATGCATTGGCTTCGCTTACTCACAACCAAACTGATGTTTCCAGCATAACCCAGACCTCGGGCTATGCTAAGAGTCAAGTTTGTCAGCGCAACCAACTTTTTCTCCTATCACATTCATTCACTTCGCCAACTACTAACAAAACTGTTGATTTCCAATACAGCCTATACCACGGGCTATGCTAACTCACAACCACACTGATGTTTCCAGCATAACCCAGACCTCAGGCTATGCTAAGAGTCAGTTTGTCAGCGCAACCCACTTTTTCTCCTATCACATTCATTCACTTCGCCAACTACTAACAAAACTGTTGCTTTCCAATACAGCCTACACCACGGGCTATGCTAACTCACAACCACACTGATGTTTCCAGCATAACCCAGACCTCAGGCTATGCTAAGAGTCAGTTTGTCAGCGCAACCAACTTTTTCTCCTATCACATTCATTCACTTCACCAACTACTAACGAAACTGTTGCTTTCCAACACAACCTAGACAATGGGCTATGCTACAGGCCAGCCTCACACCACAATCACTTTTTCTGCTTTCTCATTTCTTGGCTGTGCCAACTCACAACCAAGCTGTCCTCTTCAACTTAACCTACACCGTTGGCTGTGCTACAGGTCGGTCTACCACCACAACCAGTTTTTCTGCATTCACATTTTCTGGCTCAGGCAACTCACGACCAAACTACTGCTTTAAAAAATAACCTAGGTGTCGGACTACGCTAAAGATCACTCTGTCACCACAACTAGTTTTTATGCTTTCACATTTGTTCGTTTCGCCAACTACGACCACTCTGTTACCATCCAAACCAACATAGATTTTGGGCTACAATACAGGTCACTGTGTCAACCGAAACCAGTTTTTCTACTTACACGTTCGTTGCCCTCGAAAACTTACAACCAAACTGTTGCCTACGGCCAGTCTCCCACCACAACCAGTTTTTGGATTTTCACACCCATTGGATTCAATAACTAATAACCAACTACTGCCTACCAACTTAACCTAGGCCTCGGGCGACGCTACAGTACAGTGTGTCAAAAAAAATGGCTCTGAGCATTATGGGACTTAACTTCTGAGGTCATCAGTCCCCTAGAACTTAGAACTACTTAAACCTAACTAACCTAAGGACATCACACACATCCATGCCCGAGGAAGGTTTCGAACCTGCGACCGTAGCGGTCGCGCGGTTCCAGACTGTAGCGCCTAGAACCGCTCGGCCACCCCGGCTGGCTGAGACAGTGTGTCACCACAACCAATTCACTGCATTCACATTCGTTGATTTTGCCAACTCAAAGTCAATCTGTTGCATTCCAGCCTAACTATCCCTCAGGCTACACTACAGTTCAACCTCACAACCAGTCAGGTCAGTCGTCGGTCACCACAATCCGTTTTTCTGCTTTCACATTCGTAAACTTCACCAATTCATAACCAAACCGTTACCTTCCAAACTAACCTAAGCTACACCTCAGTTTGCGCCAAACTAACTTTTCCCACTTTCACATTAGCTGGTCTTGCCAATTCACAACAAATCTGATGCCTTCCATCCTAACCTAGTCCGCGAGCTACGCTACAGGTTAGTCAGTCATCACAACCAGTTTCTCTGCTTTCACAATCATTGGTTTCACCAACTCGCAACCAAACCGTTTCCTTCCAACCTAACTCAGGGCTTGAGCTACACTATAGGACACTCTGGCACCACAATCAGTTTTCCTGCTTTCACGTTTGTTGGCTTGGCCTACACACGTCCAAACTATTGCCTCAGGTACGCACAAGTACATCAGTCACTACATGCAGCTTTTCTCCTTTTACATTCGTTTCTTACGCCAGATTACAACCAAAGTACTGCCTTTCAACCTGATCTATGCCTAAGGCTACGCACAGCTCAATCAGTCACCACAACAAATTTTTCTCTTCTCACATTCGTTTATTTCGCCAATTCAAAAACAAACAATTGCCCTCCAACATATACTAGGCCTCGGGCTGCACTACAGATCAGCTGATCACCACAGTCAGTTTTTCTGCTTTCACAGTCGCTGATTTCGCCAATTCATAACGGAACTGTTGCCTTCCAACCTAACGTGGGCGTCCGGGTAGACAGGTCAACTAGTCGCCACAGCCAGTTTTTCTCCTTTCATGTTCATTTATTTCACTAATAGATGATCAAACTTTTTCCTTCCAACTTAATCTATACCTCAAGCTATGCTATTGGTCAGTCAATCACCACAATCCGTTTTTTTGCTTTCACATTCTTCAACTACGCTAATTCATAACCAAATTGTTACCTTCCAAACTAACCTAAGCCTCCGGCTATGCTACATCTCAGTTTGCACCACAACAACTATTTCCACTTTCACATTAGTTGGTCTTGCCAATCCACAACAAATCTGACGCCTTCCAACATAACCTAGGCCTCGTGCTATTATACAGGTCAGTTTGATACCACACGTTTTCACCTTACACATTCGTTAGCTTCCTTAACTTACAGCCAGACTATTGCCTTTCAACCTAACCTCGACACGGAGCTACGCCACAGGCAGTTTTTCACAACATCCAAGTACTTTTTTTTATTTTTTTGCTCTCAGAATCGTTGGCTACACGAACCCACAACCCAAATTTTGCCTTCCAACGTAACGTAGGGATCGGGCTACGCGACAGGTCAGTTTGTGAACATAACCATCTTCGGCTTTCACGTTCGTTGGCTTCACCAGCTCACAAACTAACCATTGCTTTTCAACTTAATTTAGGCCTTGGGCTACGATAAACGACTATCTGTCACCACAACCAGGTTTGCTGCTTTAACATTAGTTGGCTTCCCCCACTCACAACTACACTTTTGCCTTTCACATTCACTGACTATGCCCATCCACAACCAAAGTGTTGCCTTCTATAATAATCTAGGGTTTGGGATATGTTACAAGTCAGCCTATCACCACAATCAATTTTTTGTGCTTCCACATATGTTGACTTCGCCAGATCACAACCAAACCGTTGCCTTCCAAACTAACCTAGGTTTTGGGCTTCACTATAGGTCACTCTGTCACCACAAACAGTTTTTATTGCTTTCACATTGTTTGATGCTTCAACAAAGTGCCAGTTTGTTGACTTCGAAATTAACCTAAACCGCAGGGTAAGCTACACCTTAGTTTGTGATCACAACCACTTTTACTGCTTTCTCATTCGTTGGTCTCACCAACTCACAACCAGTTTGATGCCATCCAACCTAACAAAAGCCTCGGGCTACGTTATAGGGCAGTTTGACACAACTAGTTTTCCACCTCTCCACTCATCGGTTTTGCCAACTCACAACGAAACAATTACTTTCAAACCTAAACTAAACCTCGGGATTAGCTGGGGGTCAGTCTATCATCACAATCCGATCTTCTGCTTTCCCTTCTGTTGGCTTTGCAGTTTCCCTACCCAACTGTTACCTTATAACCTAACCAATATCTCAGGCTACGCACAGGACAGTGAATCGCCAAAAAATTTTTATCTTTTCACATTCATTGCCTCCGACAATTCACAAAAAGATTTTTGCCTTCCGACTAAATCTGGACCTCAGGCTATGCTACAGGTCAGTCAGTCACCACAAGCCGTTTTTCTGCTTTCACTTTCGTTACCTTCACCATTTCATAACCAAATTGTTACTTTCCGTACTAACCTAAGCCTTGGGCTACGCTACATCTCAGTTTGCACCACACAAACTATTTCCACTGTCACATTAGTTGGTCTTGCCAATCCACAACACATCTAACTCCTTCCAACATAACCTAAGCCTCGTGCTATTAGACAGGTCAGTTTGACACCACAACATGTTTTTCACCTTACACATTTCTTGGGCCGCCCGTAGTGGCCGAGCGGTCGCAGGTTCGAATCCTGCCTCGGGCATGGATGTGTGTGATGTCCTTAGGTTAGTTAGGTTTAAGTAGTTCTAAGTTCTAGGGGACTGATGACCTCAGATGTTAAGTCCCATAGTGCTCAGAGCCATTTGAAACATTTGAACATTCGTTGGTTTCACCAACTTGCAACGAAACTGTTGCCTTTCAACCGAACCTAGACGTTGAGCTACGCCACAGGCAGTTTGTCATCAGAACCAGGTACTTTTTTTCTTTTGCTCTCGCCGGCCGCGGTGGTCGTGCGGTTCTAGGCGCTGCAGTCCGGAACCGCGGGACTGCTACGGTCGCAGGTTCGAATCCTGCCTCGAGCATGAATGTGTGTGATGTCCTTAGGTTAGTTAGGTTTAATTAGTTCTAAGTTCTAGGGGACTGATGACCTAAGATGTTAAGTCCCATAGTGCTCAGAACCATTTTGAATCTTTTGCTCTCAGAATCGTTGTCTACACGAACCCACAACCCAAATTTTGCCTTCCAACGTAACGTAGGCCTCGGGCTACGCCACAGGTCAGTTTGTGAACACAACCATTTTCAGATTTTCACATTCGTTGGCTTCGCCAGCTCACGAACTAACCATTGCTTTTCAACTTAATTTAGGCCTCGGGCTACGCTTAAGGACTGTCACCACAGCCAGTTTTCCTGCTTTCACATTAGTTAGCTTACCCCACTTACAACAATACTTTTGCCTCCCATCCTAACCTAAGCCGCGACCTACGCCATAGGTCAGTCAGTCATCCCAACCAGTTTCTCTGCTTTCACATTCGTTGGCTTCGCGACCATTCTTTTAAGTAAATTAAAATATTATGGCGTCACTGGTAGTGCTGCAAAGTGGTTTCAGTCTTATATTACTAATAGAAAACAAAGGGTGTCATTACGTAACACTTCAGCAGTAGGCAATCAGACATCATCTGACTGTGGTGTTCCCACTACTGTTTCTTGTGTATATTAATGACCCGTCATCTGTTACATAACCAGATGCCAAGTTTGTCTTATTTGCAGATGATACAAACATTGCAATAAATAGTAAATCAAATATAAATTTAGAAAGCGCAGCTAATCAAATTTTTACTGACATTAACAAGAGGTTCATAGCCAATTCACTGTCATTAAACTTTGAAAAGACCCACTATATGCAGATGAGAATTTCCAAGAGATTTCCTTCTGGTGTGTGTATAAAATATGATGACATGGAAACAGGAGAAGTTGAGAGTGTAAAATTCTTGGGATTACAACTTGATAATAAATTCAGTTGGGAGCAACGTACTAACGAACTGCTAAAGCGCCTAAACAAGTCTGTGTTTGCAATGCGAATGATGTCAGACATAGGAGATATAGATATAAAAAAACTGGCATATTTTGCTTATTTTCACTCCATTATGTCATATGATATCATATTTTGGGGTAACTCCACAAACAGAGAAAAAAATTTTTAGAGTACAGAAGCGTATACTAAGAGTAATGAGTAGTATAAATCCAAGAACATCATGTCGAAACCTACTCAAAGAATTGGGCATATTAACCACAGCTTCTCAATATATTATTCCTTAATGAAGTTTGTTGTAAATAATACACCTCTTTTTCCAACTAACTGCTCAGTACACTGTATCAATACTAGGAATAAGAACAATACACATAAAGATTTAAAATCACTTACTCTTGCCCAGAAAGGAGTCCAGTATTCAGCAACGCATATTTTCAATAAGTTACCAGCAACCATTAAGAGTTTAGTTTCAGACAAGGCACAATTTAAACATATTTTAAAAGAATTTTTGGTGGCCAACTCCTTCTATTCCATCCATGAGTTTCTCAACAAGTGCAGTAGACCATTTTAATGAAAATTTATTATACTTTAATTTTTGACAGTATTTGGTTGTAACAGCCACGTAACTACCCACTGTGTGAATGATGGATGTATGGAAAGCAGATGTAAGTCTTAAGTCTGTAAATAGTGGAAGTTAAATTTTAAATCTTGTACATAATCTGACTGTTCTTAACTGAGGATCACTGAAATGAATAATTTACTTTAAGTTTTGACAATACTTGGTTGTAGCAGCTAAGAAACTAGCAAATGTCTGAATGATGGATTTAATGAAAGCAGATGTAAGTATTAAACCTGTAAATATTAGAAGTTTAAATTTAATTCATGTACATAATTTTACTGTTTATTGACTGAGGATCATTAAAATCAATGAAACTCAAGTTTTTCTAATTACATTTTTGTAATGTGTTTATCTGACATGTTCCACACCCAGGAGGATTCCCTCTTTTATGGGTCTATGGAATGAATAATTAATCTAATCTAACCTCGCAACTATACTGTTTCCTTCAATCCTAATTACGGGCTTTGGCTACACTGTAGCGCAGTCTCATGCTCACAACGAGTATTCTTGATTTCACATTTGTTGGATTCACCAACACACAACCAAGCTGTTGCCTTCCCACCTAACGTAGGCCTCGGGATACGCTAAAGCTCGGTCTGTGACCTACTTTTGCATTCGCTGGCTTCACTATCTCACAACAACCATATCGCTGACTTCCAACCTAACCTAGGCATGAGGCTACCCTACAGTTTTCGTTGTCACAAAAACTGGTTCTTCTTCTTTCATATTCGATAGCTTTGTCAACTCACAACCAAACTGTTGCCATCCAACATAACCTACGCCTCGTTCGGCGCTACACCTCTGTTTGTCACAACAATCACTTATTCTGCTTTTACATTCGTTGACGACGTCAGTTCACAACCAAACTCCGTCCTTCCATCATAATCTAGGCAACGCGCTACTCTACAGGTCAGTCTATCATCTCACCCTATTTTTCTGCTTTTACTTTAGTAGACTTCGCCAAATCACAACCAGACATTGGACTTCCAACTAAACATAGACAAAGGATTACACTATAGGTCCCAACCTAGGCCTTGGGCTTCGCTATAGTTCAGTCTGACACCACAACTCACTTTTCTGCTTTCGCATTTGTTGCCTTTGCAACACACAACCTATTTGTTGGCTTCCAACGTAACCCAGACCTTGGGCAACTCTACACCTCAGTTTGGTACCACAACATGTTTTTCCCCTTCACATTTATTGGCTTAGCCAACTCAAAACCACACTAATGCCTTCCAACCAAACCTAGACCTCGGGCTGCGCTACAGGTTAGTCAGTCATCACAGCCAGTTTCTCTGCTTTCACAATCATTGGTTTCGCCAACTCACAACCAAACTGTTTCCTTCCAACCTAACTCAGGGCTTGAGGTACACTATAGGACAATCTGGCACCACAATCAGTTTTCCTGGTTTCACATTTGTTGGCTTATCCAACACACAACCAAACTGTTGCCTTTTTCTCCTTTAACGTTCGTTCACTTCGACAACTCACAACCAGACTGTTTCCTTCCAACCTAACTCTAACCTAACTATAGGACAGTCTGGCACCACAATCAGTTTTTCTGCTTTCACATTCATTGACTATGCACTTTCACAACCGAAGTGTTGCTTTCTATAATACTCTAGGGTCGAGGTTATGCTACAGGTCAATCTATCACCACAATCAATTTTTTGTGTTTTCACATATGTTGTCTTTGCCAGATTATAGTAAAATTGCTGCATTACAACCTAACCTAGGCCTTGGGCTACGGTACACCTCAATTTGTCACCACAACGAGTTTCTTTTTCTCCTTTTCACATTCATTACCTTCGCTAACCCACAAACAGACTGTTGCCTTCCAACCTTACGTGGGCGTCAGGCTATGCTACAGGTCAGACTGTCATCACAACCAGATATTATGCGTTCAAATTCGTTAGCTTCACCAACTGACACCCAAACTGTTGCTTCCATTCTAACATAGGCCTCGGGCTACGCTACAGGTCAGTCTTTTATCACAACCAGTTGTAGTTTCGCTTTCGTTGGCTTCACCAGCTCACAAAAAAACTGTTGGCTTCCAGCGTAACCTATGCCTCGGGCTATGCTGCAGGTCAGTCCATCCAAATAAACAAGTTTTTTTGTTCTCTCATTTGCTGGCTTCGCTAACTCACAATGAAACTATCGCATTCTCACCTAATCTGGACATCGCTAGGCAACAGGTTATAATAAAAACACCAAAATGTTCTAAGCGCAAAAAATAAATGTTCATGTACGCAACGCATTTAATTCGTGTCTTATTGGACCAAGAATCACGATTGTATACAATTTATTTCCGATCAGAAAGTCAAAAAACAAAATCGTCGTAATTTAGACATATTTCGTAGTAGCTTCATCATAAAAAGCGCCAAACTGTTGAGATATTTATATCGTTAACAGAAACGCCAAAATGCAGCAGAAGTAGAAAATTAGTAATCGGCCGTTCATAAAATCTGAGTTACTTTTACTAATCCGTCACCAACAAAACATTGCACATACTAAAATGAATTATTGATT
The DNA here is from genome assembly GCF_021461385.2 of Schistocerca piceifrons. NCBI lineage: Eukaryota > Metazoa > Arthropoda > Insecta > Orthoptera > Acrididae > Schistocerca > Schistocerca piceifrons. Next base: position 725,446,121 of record NC_060149.1, read on the forward strand.
ATATGTCACCACGGAAAGTACTATACGAATGACAGAAACGGCAATATACTGTACAAGCAGAAACGGAAGAACGAGCCGTATAAGCAACGTATTTAAGTTGTCTGTCATCGGAACAAAAATTTACTACAGTATACAAATTACTTGCGATCAGACTGTCACAAAACAAATTTTCTTAAGTTAGACAGACGACGTAATAACTGCTTCGACATAAAAAAAGGCAAAACTGCCTATATACGTCTATTACAGAAACGGCAAAATGCCGCAGAAGTAGAAAATTAATAATCAGCTACACATAAAACGCTTAGAATCTTTTGCTGTCTGTCAGCAATACAACATTCCATATTTTAGAAAAAAAGTCATTAGTAATATTTTATCATACAAATTGCTAGATATATAAATAATAGAAACGTCAGTATGCTGCAGTAATAAAAATTAAACAAAGGGTCGTCTACATAAGGCGAATAACTCTTGTGCGTCCGTCACCATAAGAGAAATATCGTGTTCTGATCTTTATTTACATCATAAACGTAGATATCGGCCAAAAACTTGTGTGATAGTAACACGAGTCATTCGTATTTTCTCATTTTCTGGCTAACTCATTAGCTCTACAAACGCTTGTCTCCAATTGGCTGCCACCAATGAAACAAGCAAAGGCGTCGCCAAAATTTGCGATATACCACGAGAGCAGCGCGTGGATGGCCCATGGTAAAATTTTGCCTACATTCTCATATTCCCCGAATCATTATCATCTAACATAGAAGTTTTACGAGAACATGCTCAAAAGCAATGCCTCCGAATTTTTTATGTGAAAACTCTCAGAGCTTTTTAAATAAAACAAACGGTATTAACATTCTGCTTCTTTATTCTTCACGTCTCCATACTTATTTCTCAACATACTCACTCTATCAAGGAAACACGCTTCCCCAGATACAAGTTTGTTGATACCGTTACTGTGGAAATGTAAAAGAAGTCCTCGAAGGTGTTCTCTAGGTTTTTGAAACAGTTGGAAATCGGATGGCGCCTAATCTTGACTGTATGGAGGATGATCGATGAGAGTAAACCCAAGTCGGAGGATGCGCCATGTGCTTACGCTTCCTGCGGTTAGAAACTCTGTTTCTTACGCAACGCCAAACTTCCGTTAAGCACTGCCATGTTATGCCCTACAATTCTAGAGCCCTCTAGCGGCAGACGGTTGCAACTTGCATCAGCGAAACGGGAAAGTCGACCGAGTAATATGCATGACACGTAATACCTAAATCTATATTGAGAACAGAATAAAACATTCGGAGGCATTACTTTTCAGCATGTCTACTCTTGCACAAATATCCGCAGACGCCCATGGTACCTATCACCCAGTGGGAGCATTAGTAAGTTTGATGATTAATAAACAAGTGATTAATACACATAATTGCAATTGTTTTTCGTTTTCTTTTGTACGAAACTGTGCTTTGTTTCCTCCATCCCTGCCTCTTCCACGAAACTAACGTGAATTATCATCCCCCCTCCCAATAGCTCAGATCTTGTGTAGGCTCCTGACATTTAGTCATTAACATTTTTTTAGCAACCTGCCTATAGTTCCTTTACTTACATTTCGTGGAGAAACATACTTATTTTCTGAAATTACTTAACATTTTCGAGCAACTGTTGTTAGGAAACATAATGTGCAGTCGGTAAGCTTTTTCTTGGTATCTGAAAGGACGATAAAATACATAGTGTGAATAAATCAAGCTCCGAACAACACAATTAGTGCAGTGGTGAAAAAAGCTGGAAGGAAGGGAGAAAGCTTCGGCCTAGGTGCACGGTATACTGTGAACCGTTCTTTGTATTTCGATCTGAGCATTTACACAAACAGAAAAGACACAAGGAGGTATCTAACAGTTAAAAGAAATGAAATGGTGATATAGTCATTAGAATGTAGCGATTACAGTAATTTTAGTAATGTCAAATTTTTCTCATTCTAACGCACAGTAACTAAGTATTTTTATTAACATAAGACTGATTTCAATGACTTTCGCAATATCATCAGTTACAAAATGTTTGACTAAAAACAGAGCGTCATTGTGAACTTTCGCATATGCTGATTGTGCATATGGCACTGAAACCGATAATATGTTTTACGATCAAGGTAGAAAACTCATATTACGAACACTTGGATGCTTCATGTAATCGGAATTTAAAGCACATTACTGGTATGGCCCATAATGGTGCTTATTGCCACAAATTATGAATCAGCTCTCAAAAACACGAACTTCAATAATGCCAACTATAATGCTGTTATAGAGGGTATTGTTTGACATGCAAGGCGGAGCACACAACCAATTATATATATATATATATATATATATATATATATATATATATATATATATATATATATATATATGTTCTACTTCAGATATATGAATGTGACACTAGTTACAACGCTAAATAAACATGTGGATTAATGCAATAGGGCGAATATAAACATAAATAAATAGCACGCAACTAAGAAACGTATTAAATGTAATGAAAACAAGTGAAAAACTCTAGCGCAGACTCAGAAATGGCGGCGGGCGTGTTTAAATTCGTTTCTCCAAAAGCTGGCTACGAAGATAGCGCATTCCAGCTCGTTCCCCTCTCTTGTTTAATTTTCACAGTGTGTTGGAATATCTGGGAGACTGTGTTCAATTAGCGAACTGCCACACAATGTCGTAAATCTTTTGTTTACTGCTAACGAAGGAGGTGCGCACAACGGGAACGCATGGTCATCTCCAATTGCATCCGCAAAACGTTTCACGAGCACGAAAGAGTCAACGTGGACGCGCACTTCGAGAATAGTTGTTAGAATCTGAATATTATATTCTGGAAGCTTTACAACGTTAGCGAAAAACCAGGACGCAAAGAAGTTAACGTGAAGTTCGCTCGCAACTGCTCTTTACGCACCTCCATGCTGTTAAATCGGCAATCTCACACTGGACGCTAACATACCGGGCTTTCCAGTATTTTGCATGAACTATTACAAGCAACAACTCACTCAGCTACAGTTGCTACCTCAAGTAAAGAGAATACATACTTAGAAGTACACTGCGTACTTACGAATTACTCGTAACGATGCGGTACCAACTTCAAATCCGTTTGGAGAAATTAAGCACTGGTGTTAAAAAAACAATAACTGCAAATCTCGTACGATGTAAAAATTCTGTTTCACAATTTTACACAACGTCATTCCTTTACCACGTTTTTCGTTTGTCACGCACTGTTACCGGATAGCACGAACAAAGATACTACTAATATTGGGGAGTTATTGCACAAAGAGTTGAACATCTCGTAGACACAACGTACAAAGATAATTTTGTTTCGGTACCGAACGAAATTCGCGGACTTAATTACACACACGTGCAAATGTAGTTTATTAATATTACCTTCGCCAATTTAAATTTACTAATCGGAAGTAAGATAGGAAGTAAGAGCTGGATTTAATGTCGCTTCGCCGAGTTAAGTACCTCAGAGTATTTCCTGCTGTCTTACCTGAATAGCAATTTGTTATCTGTGAATTTCAAACTTTCTTACATACCACGCAATGTTGCCAAGCTAATGGTTTTTCTTATTAAGTATGATGGTTTTGAGTACATGTCAAGTGTGTAGGTTTTTTCGTTTAGTATATACTGGGAATTATGGTGGATTAAAATTTTTATGGTTTTACGCTAAAATTATTTTTAAAAATAACTTGATCCATTCAGTATACAGCAAACAGCACTTCATTAATTTCCAAACGTCAAGTAGCTTCTAATTTTATATCGCCTAAATATTTGTAATACACTGTCTTCTGTCTTCGTTTCCATATTTTTATGCGTCCGTATTGTTATGCGCTCTATTATTAATAAATCGGCAACTGCATAACGCATAACAGTAGTGCCGGTATAATGTGGAGTTCTTTACGTCACTGAATGTTATTTTAGTGGTAAATGTCGGTAAAGTAAAGGCAAAATATACCGAGAAATTTCATGCTGAATGGCTACGCTATTGTAAATTTAGACTGGCTAAAAAGAATTCAAGGCAATGACACAAGAGCATACTGTAAATTTTGTCTTAATACTCGTTAGTGCGTTGTACCGACATATTAAGCCACAGTGTCGCAAAAAAAAAAGAAAGTAAAAAAAAAAAAAAAAAAAAAAACAAGACAGCTACACAATCATTTTCTAGCAAAAGACAAACAAAACTATCTTTCAAAGCTTTGAAAGAATCTTTAGAAGCGAATCAAGTTGAGGGTTGCCTTTCACTATTTGTTTCCAACCATTGCGTGACCATGCCATGTGATCACGTAAGAGATTTACCCAAGAGTAAATTTACAGACAGTGATGTTGCCAGAAAATTTCAAATACTTAGAACAAAGTGTAGTGCACACATAAAACGTTTTCTGGAAAATTTGCTACAATATATCGGTGACAGCATGTGTATCATTCTAACTGACGAATCAACGGACATTAATGTGATCAAATTTTTAGTGATAACAATAACATAATATTAGAGTGTTGTGACCAATACGATCATTTGAACATTTTTGTAAGTAGCCGACCTCGAGCACTGTAATGGACAGTCTATTGCAACAGTAATTAACGACACTTTTCAAGAATGCACGTTGGTTCTAAGCAAGCTGCCGGGTAGAGGCACAGACAATGAGAATGTAGTGGTACATGTTAACAGTATTGTCAACCTAATTCTGAAAAAAGACATTCCGCATTTGATTCTTATAAACTGTGTTTGACATTCAACTCAGCTTGCTATTTTTGCTGCCAATGCAACGCTGCCTATAAATTTTGACTTCTTAGTTAGGAAAACATAAAATCGGTTTTTGAATTCTTCAACTCGACAACAGTTGTATAATGATATCTATCAGACAATCAATGAAGGATCAGAACCCCTCAAAATTCCACGGTCACGTGAAGCGCTATGGTTGTCCATAGTGGCTGCGGTAATAAGAATTTTTAGACCAATGGTTAGAGTTTAGGACACGCTTTGAAATACTGCGAATCAAAGACAAGTGTTACACTGCAGAAACACTTTATGTTTTCTGATGAATGCAGTTTGGCGTATTTAATATTTTTCAGATTTGCAGATAGTTAATAAAGATTTTAAATCCAACACAGGTGATCCGTGCAAGCTGTTCAATGACCTCGTTGTGCTAAAAGAGTCATTAACTAAAATAGGTGTTGTCCGCACATATCCTGTGCAAAGAAATTAAATTTTGAAAATCACTTAGATACCAAACCGTATCTAGGATATGAATTCGAAAAACAGATTGATGATTGAGAAAAATCTCAGTTACTCCCAGAACAAGAACACGTCCTACGTCAGAGGTGTATCCAGTTTGTCTGGCAATTAATAATTCAATTATTGCAAAGACTCACAGACAACACTCAAATTTTGAGGAGAATTTCAATTCTTTCAGGGTCCAAAACTCTTGAGGTCGTTAAAGAGCCATTGAATCGTGTAATATTGACCCTGGCACAATACAAACATTGATTTTCAGTGGAAAAATTTAACCCTTGCCAAACCACAGACGCTGTAAATTTCAAGTGTGAAGTCCTTAAATAGAGAATGAAAGTGACATCAACGCATTTCACGAATTGGCAACGTTTGCATTGTCACAACTATTCATACCATGGTCGAATACGGAAGTGGAACGACTTTTTAGTCAGATGAACATCGTTAAAACTAAAGCGATAAATCCGAAATGAATGAGCTTTTGTCTATTCGAGCAGGAATGAGAAGGAAGAAACTATGTTGCCACAGCCAATAGAAATGCTGAAGCAGATACGAACTGTTATGACATCTGAATGCACTTCATCTTGTAGTAACAACTGAATCTTCCGTCGAGGAAGGCGTTGAGTGTATTTCACCCGCTACTACCTCTGCCTCTGGTGCTGAACCTCCCGTCGAGGAAGACGTGCAGGATCCCGAGCTGTTCATTTCCTCTTAGGAAATTTCGCCGTGACACATTTCATACTACTGTTCTAACTTTGAACACAAGGGATAAATTGGATTGACTCATATTCTTCGTTACTCAACATACTCAATGCTTAAAAAAATAACCATCTAATAGTTTTGTTAAACGCACGAAAGAAACTGATGGGTTCTGGTGGTTTTGAATAAGCTTTTTAGTGAAAAACCCAGCTGCCAACATTGTTACCAAGTTTGCACGTTTTTACTGTACATAACACACATTGAAGATGTCTCAATGTGATGAGTACAAAGCTAGGTTTCAGATAAACTGTAGTTTTTTATGTTAATGTTACAAAATATATCGGCTCAACCACCTGTTTATAGTGTAAAACACTAAGATTGACGCGTTTCGGAAGTCAAGCTTCAATCATCAGAATAATAACAAGTAAAAGAACCTGTTAAAACTCGCTAAAATGGAACATGAACCAGGCACAATAAAACTGATAATAAAATTAAAACATCGTGGCTACTTCCCTTGTTGCAGCCGTGTCTTCATGCTGCATCTCCACATAGTCGTCAAAATATTGACTATAAAAAACTATGATTTTATCCATACTGGATGACAGGTCGTGGTTGTGAATGTCTATGTTGAAAAATATATCGGCTCAACCACTTGTTTATAGTGTGAAACACTAAGATTGACGCGTTTGGGAAGTCAAGCTTCCATCATCAGAATAATAAAAAGTAAAAGAACCTGTTAAAACTCGCTAAAATGGGACAGGCACCAGGCACAATAAAATTAAAACATCATGGCTACTTCCCTTGTTGCAGCTGTGTCTTCCAAGGTCAATATTTTGATAACTATGTGGAGATGAACCTTGGAAGACACGGCTGCAACAACGGAAGTAGCCACGATGTTTTATTTTTATTATCAATTTTATTGTGCCTGGTGCATGTTCCATTTTAGCGAGTTTTAACAGGTTCTTTTACTTTTTATTATTCTGATGATGGAAGCTTGACTTCCGAAACACGTCAGTCTTAGTGTTTTACACTATAAACAAGTGGTTGAGCCGATATATTTTTCAACATAGACATTCACAACCACGACCTCTCATCCAGTATGGATAAAATCATAGTTTTTTATGTTTAAGTAAGTACTTCAATTTTGATTGTATCTTCTTAATTTTTTTTCCGATAAAGAGGCCTGTAAATCCTTCAAAATTAATTTTATGTTCATCAACTGTATTTTCATGACTGATAATAACTGAAGTAACATCTCCTCCGGGTAAAGACGGATGTACACGTTAAACGGTTCAAAGCTACACCAATTTTTAGGAGTCGTTAATGGATTCTAGACTATAATATTTATTCTTGGTACTTTTACAGCAGTATGAAGTAATAAAAATCATACGTTCTTCCTGTTTCATTTCTTTTCGACGACTGAATCGATTTTTTATGCTACATATTTACTTTTACCAATCTGCTTTGTCTTTCTTTCTTCAGGTAAACTACAATGTAAGTCTCGAACTCTGAAACTGTGGGATGTGTCAAAGTAAAGAGGTTACGTTAGAAACTAGACAATATGATGCAAGTTGCTGAAAGTTCTCTGTGTGTGTCAACGCGGTGTTTAGTACGCTAATTTTGAAACACGATCACTTTTACAATGTTTAACACTTTGACGGGCCTTGCGTTTCGTTCCCTCATAGACAGCGTAAGATTGTGTATGTAGGAGACATCAATATCAGACCATTCTTGCTAGAACAAGCCACAAATCTCGCCGAGGCCGCCACACCTGCCTGCTGCATTCTTGCAAAACATTTTCAGCGATGTTCAGAATATAGGGCATTGAGGAGGCAGTGAAGATGCGTCATTTCAGATGAAAGTTCCTGATATTTATTTCCGTGTTTGTGGATACAGACTCACACCGTGCCTTCTTAACAATAAAGTACCGTGAGGTCACAAAAAGAGTTTTTTTGTAGTTACTGTCGTGAAATGCTTCGCTGTAGTTGAATCATCATCAGTGTGTTTGCTTTATTTTCTGTCAAAAGTAAGCTACATTGAAAGAACAAGTAGACATAGCCGTGGCATTTATAAAACTTGTCTATAATTTTTTACAGAAGCATGTACCTTAGTTCAACGCTATGTAGTGCAAAATATGCCTGTTCGACACAATCGGGCAGCCACACATAAGAATTCAATATGAAAATAAGGCATATGTTTTTGTAAAAAATTATAGTCCAATTTTGCAACCATAAGCCGTGTATTTTTCTCTTTTTAATATACCTTACTTCTCCAGTAATTGAAACAGACCCACTGAGGATGGTACAAGAGCAGTGATATATTTATGTTTAGAAGATAGAAAATTTAATAGAGATAGGTTTTCATTAAGACAGAGAGCTAAAAGTGCTCTTTTTCTCGTAATAAGTCAGTAGGCTCAAATTTCATCATCTGGGAAGACAACTATGTTCTTTTATAAGCTGATGTGCAAACAGCAATATTAGCTAGCACCTTGATGCCACCGATTAAAGGTATTTAGGATCTCAGTCCAAAAGACGCACTTCTGCTTAATTTAGAAATTTATTGATCATTACGGCAGCTTCACCTCTTTTATAATACACTACTGGCCATTAAAATTGCTGCACCACGAAGATGACGTGCTACAGACGCGAAATTTAACCGACAGGAAGAAGATGCTCCGATATGCAAATGATTAGCTTTTCAGAGCATTCACACAAGGTTGGCGCCGGTGGCGACACCTAACACGTGCTGACATGAGGAAAGTTTCCAACCGATTTCTCATACACAAACAGCAGTTGACCGGCGTTGCCTGGTGAAACGTTGTTGTTATGCCTCGTGTAAGGAGGAGAAATGCGTACCATCACGTTTCCGACTTTGATAAATCTCGGATTGGAGCCTATCGCGATTGCGGTTTATCGTATCGCGACATTGCTGCTCGCGTTGGTCGAGATCCAATGACTGTTAGCAGAATATGGAATCGCTGGGTTCAGGAAGGTAATACGGAACGCAGTGCTGCATCCCAACGGCCTCGTATCACTAGCAGTCGAGATGACATGCATCTTATCCGCATGGCTGTAACGGGTTGTGCAGCCAAGTCTCGATCCCTGAGTCAACGGATGGGGACGTTTGCAAGTCAACAACCATCTGCACGATCAGTTCGACGACGTTTGCAGCAGCATGGACTATCAGCTTGGAGACCATGGCTGCGATTACCCTTGACGCTGCATCACAGACAGGAGCGCCTGCGATGGTGCACTCAACGACGAACCTGGGTGCACGAATGGCAAAACGTCATTTTTTCGGATGAATACAGGTTCTGTTTACAGCATCATGATGGTCGCATCCATGTTTGGCGACATCGCGGTGAACGCACATTGGAAGCGTGTATTCGTCATCGCCATACTGGCGTACCATCTGGCGTGATGGTATGGGATGCCATTGGTTGCCCGTCTCGGTCACCTTTTGTTCGCATGGACGGCACTTTGAACAGTGGACGTTACATTTCAGATGTGTTACGACACGTGGCTCTACCCTTCATTCGATCCCTGCGAAACCCTACATTCCAGCAGGATAATGCACGACCGCATGTTGCAGGTCCGGCACGGGCTTTTCTGGATACAGAAAATGTTCGACTGCTGCCCTGGCCAGCACATTCTCCAGATCTCTCACCAATTGAAAACGTTGGTCAATGGTTGCAGAGCAACTGGCTCGTCACAATACACCAGTCACTACTCTTGATGAACTGTGGTATCGTGCTGAAGCTGCATGGGCAGCTGTACCTGTACACGCCATCCTAGCTCTGTTTGACGCAATGCCCAGGCGTATCAAGGCCGTTACTACGGCCAGAGGTGGTTGTTCTGGGTACTGATTTCTCAGGATCTATGCACCCAAATTGCGTGAAAATGTAATCACATGCCAGTTCTAGTATAATATATTTGTTCAATGAATACCCGTTTATCATCTGCATTTCTTCTTGGTGTAGCAATTTTAATGGCCAGTAGTGTACTTATGTTGTTTTCACCGGGTCCAGAGGAGCTGTGTGAGGTACTGATACTTGGTCGCTATATAATTTAAAGAAATCTGATGAAAAATTGAAAAAAATTAAAAAAATTGAAAAAAACATGCAAACAAAGATTGCTACATCTACACGAATATTCTACGAATCATTGTCAAGGGTTGGCAGAGGATACTTTCTGTTGCACCATATGTTCTTCCTGTTCGACCCACGGGTCGAGCTTTGGTAGAATGACTGTTTGTGCTTCTGTATGCGAGCTGTTACTAGTCTAATCCATCCTGCACGATCTCTACTGGATAGATACGTGACGGCTTGAAGTACAATGCCGTAAAAGATCATTCTTCAAGTTCTCTAAGCAAGTTCTCATGAGAAATACTCCACCTCTGTTCAACATTTCTGTTACACTATCTCGCCTGTCAAACCATCCTGCGAGCGTTTGCATCTTCGTCCATTGTATACACTCCACGTCCGCTGTTAGTCCGTAACCTGCTATTTGGTTTATCTGCAACAAAGCCTATGTAGTTGTTCAGCTTCACACTACTGCGCGGAAATATTTTTATGACACGACTGGTTCTTGTTTTGACATGTTAATCCTGTAGTCAAACGGTACAGCATTTATCCTCGGGAAATGTAAAACTTTGCATTTCTTCACATCAAGTCCTTGTTATAGTACAAAAAATCAATGTTGAAGTACTATTGTAGTGAAACCTTAAACTTTTTCACTGGCTTATACACTTTTAAATGCATTGGTAATATTAATTTAAACATTAACACTACAAATATTAATAAAAATAGTAATATTTATTTCTCTCCGTGTGTACGTATCTATTAATTGTGTCAAGTTTCAAAACTTTCTAAATTATTTTATGTTTCATTCCGAGTCAGAAACATGTTATTTACCGAAACAATCATTCCATGTTGTAACTTGTGACTTAGTCCAATATTTTATGCGCTTCACACAGAAAATTTTACTTTTCACGTTTTAACTTCTTGGTGAATTTGTTATATTCCCACCTTGTTTCTTTCATCGTCTACACGTCTGTTTGCAAGCCCTAGTCTTTCTGCTGAAGCTTCTTGGTTTTCATCTTCTAGTGTTATGATCTTGGTCACATTATGTTTGTTCAAATGTTCAAATGTGTGTGAATTCCTAAGGGACCAAGCTGCCTATGTCATCGATCCCTAAACTTACACACTACTTAAACCCGCGCAGTCCGTGACATGACGCCTCAAACCACGCGGTCCACATTCTGTTTGCTGGATATAGATATGGATGTCATTGCCGCTTTTTTGTGTTTAACTGGTTGTATTATCTGAACTCGTATTCGCGTGGGAACAGTTTTCTGGCTATATTGTTGGTCTCAGTATTTCTGGTAAATGCTATTGCAGAAATATCCGAAATAGTGAAAAATACTGCACAAGTCCAGCGTCTTTTTATTCTTGACGTGAAATATGTAGCGCGTCGTTCATCTAGTGTATCGAATACTGTTTTTGTAGAATTGTATATTGTGATGATTTTAGGCATCTTTTTCCCCTCCTGTGCTGTCATCTATTTGATAAATGTGTAGATGAAAGAAGTATCACGTTCTTGTTCTTTTTGGGCACATACGAGACGACTGTCAAATCATTTTGAAATCCGAATAAGCTACTGTTTACTTCACGTTGCTTATCGCTCAAAAATTCAGGAGTAAGCTCAGTTTTATTTTTATGAACAGTTCCAATCAACGTAAGCTTCTTCTATAGCAGCTCTTTAGACAAGCTGCAGCTAGTAAACCAACTGTCTAACGTTATATTATTGCTAGTACCCTTGCTCAGGCGAATTATCACAGCCAACGGCGAGTTTGAAACTTTGTACCGCCCATTGGACTATCTTGCGACGTGTATCTCCACGAGCAGGGCGTACCAAGCCCTGGCATCACAGAGCGGTAGAATTTTCAGACCATGATTCGATGACTTGCTTGGTATATACAGGCAAAAACTACACATTCGTCTGAAAGCGACTAACTGTTCTTCCACTGTAGTATATTCAGACACGGTGTAGTTTTTATTACAGTTCGCTTGGAACAGTTGAAATATATCCCTAATAGCTGCAAGATTATCTATTTCCTTTCATTCTTGCCTGCTTTGAATGTCATCAAAGCGTATGCAGCTGAACAGGGACAGAAACTGGTACAAACTCATCGTAGTGTGAAATATCAAAATTCTAAAACCATTTTTGTCCCACAGATCTTTTAGATTCATACATCCATAGCAGTAACAACCGACCAAAATAAGTAACCTAACACAAGTCTTAATTTCAGCCACATCTGTCTCTTTGGCGTTTCGTCTCCGGGCAAAATTCTACAAAATGCTTCTTACGTACACGTTTGTATATCCACATACTTTTTCTAACACACCTTCATCAGAAAACAAGAGGAAGGACTCTAGATCTATTTCCCAATTCTGGATTCACCTCTCACACCTGTTACATGAATAATGGTGTTCTTAAAGTTCTTGGTGTGTGCGTGAGCGGGAGGGGCGGGGGGGGGGGGGGGGGGGCGCGGGGGGTTCTTCATCCATTTCATTGGTTTGTCTTTTCCCACGGACAAATTGTTATTTCAAAAACTTATTTCATTAACATTACCATCCGTCTCTGTACCAGTTTCATACTCCAGTTCTTCGCACTCATCAGATAGTTCCGAATCTGATTTCTCATACCTTTCTTGTGCTTCAACCTCTTCAAGTAATCGCTGTATTCGTTTTTCATGTTCATAAATGCATATGCTGTAGATTGAGTTGTTACTATACAGTGACGGAAAACAAACTGTCTCCAAGACTTTTATTTCATTTGGCGAGCAGTGGATTCATTTAACATAACATGAAATACGACAACAATGAAACGGCGGTTAAAAATTAGAAAAAAAACTCACACTTTGTATTATTTTGATTTTTGTCGCATAAGAACTGACGCGGTGTATCCTGAACACCCAGTCCATGTTTTTGGCAATTTAATGATAATGATAAATGAAATTTATTGTATTTTAATTTAATTATTTACATAACTAATACGGATAGGAGTTTTAGACAATTATGAAAATTGAAACTAGTAATATGAGTGGTTTGCAATGTGCGGGTTCTCCACAGTATCCCTCGCCAGCACTAAAGGGTTAATGAATAACATGAATCGCAACGATCCTGTTAGGCCCTCCTGGAGCACACTGGATACTACTGCATAGTCTGCATATGACTCTCCTTCCATGATAACATGCCGAGTCCTGCTTGACAAGAAATTTTCGATCCAGTCGCACACCTGGTTAGATATCCCATAAGAAAGCATTTTCTTTCGATGGCATCCATGTGGTGTTGAATGAAGTGCTTTTCGAACGTCTGGAAACAGCGAACGAAACTGTTGTCCATGTCGTTGACGACTTCAGCTGTGAACATCGCGAGTTGAGTTTCACAAGGTCGATGTTTTCGGAACGCCTCGTTTCGCTTGAACATCCACAATTAATTTAATTCGGTACTCGTGTCTATAAACGGACATTTTCTGGCTTATTAGCAATGAATATATGGATTCGATTGGCATCAATTGGTTTAGCGTCACCTTCCCGGATCAGGAAGTAATTGGAAGGCAAAAATGGTTCAAATGGCTCTGAGCACTATGCGACTTAACTTCTGAGGTTATCAGTCGCCTAGAACTTAGAACTAATTAAACCTAACTAACCTAAGGACATCACAAACATCCATGTCGGAGGCAGGATTCGAACCTGCGACCGTAGCGGTCGCTCGGTTCCAGACTGTAGCGCCTAGAACCGCGCGGCCACTCCGGCCGACAATTGGAAGAGGACAGCCAAATAAAGAGGTGGATTCCTAGTGTAAATATGTTGCACACCTACTCATTAAGACATTTTAACATATTTGCAATCAGTGGTCCACAAACAAATACCCTTTTACTCTTGAAAAACAATAAGGCAGACGATGAGGGTGGAATTAAGTTATAGAAAGCTTTAGATGATGTCTTCCTTAATCTTAAAAATATAATATATAAAATCTGCAGAGAATTGAAAAACAGCCCTCATACATCCTCTTTACAAGAATTGGCCTAAAAATCTCCCAAATAATTATAGAGACATATCACTTTTGCCAGTGACGTGCAAAATATTATCTAAAGCAGTGTATAGTCGTCCAGAACCCCAACTATGCCCAGGGAATATCGAGGTTGATTTAGGAAAGATAGATCATCCAGCGAAAGTATCTGAAATCCAAACATTTTGCAAATGAGAAAACTGAGAAACAAAGATGCAACACTTAGATTTGTAGATTTCAGGAAAGCGTATGATTCAATTGACAGAAAATCCCTCATCAGTGTTATGAGAGAATTCGGTTTAGACTACAAACATTATCCAAGACACGTTAACAAATATTTCACCTAAAGTTAGGATCTGTGGAGAATTATGATGTTGAAAGGAGAACCAGCATGGTTCACTAAATGACCTCAAAGAATCAAACATCAACATAATGGACACATATAATAGGAATGTATTTAGGAACAAAATTCAGAAGGTGGTCTTCAAGGACAAACAGGAAAGAAAAATAAAACAGTCTCATGACGTCGAACAGATCCTGAAGCAGAGACATGAACGTATGATACAAATGTGGGCGAAGAAGAAGAAATAGAATGCATGAGAGCAAGAGCTGAAATATTGATTTAAAGTGCTCTGTAAAAGGGATATTCTAATAAATAAATAGGTAAAAGTATTCGTAGTCTCTTCTCACCAAGGTAATAGAAACTGGTGCTCATGAAACAAACACCAGCCCCCTTTTTCCAACTTTATTAATCACAAAGATGAGGGAATGAAACTTGTTTTTATAATAGAGCATGAGATTTCTTGCGCCAGAGTAGATGATCTGTATGATACAAACGCAGGCACGTAACCCTTTTGTAAACATGAAAATAAATTTTTGTTGTTGTTGTTGTTGTGGTCTTCAGTTCGAAGACTTGTTTCATCCAGCTGTCCATGCTAGTCTACTCTGTGACAGACAAAAGACAGAGAAAGGAAAGCTGAAGTTTAAAATTTCACATTTAAACAGTCTTTCACACAGGAGGATCGTACAAACTTACCGTCGTTTGACCGTCGTAGAGAATCTCGTATGGAGGACATAGTAGTAGTAGTAGTAGTAGTAGTAGCTTCATTCAACCGTTAATCTCTTTTTACAAAGATATAGGACATGTCGAAGTATTTACAAGTGTAGACTAATTTAAAATAAACTAATTCGTATACACATACATTTACAGATTTCTAATTAGAGACAATCATTAGATTTACTCCTGCTATACAATACTTTTCTTGTAAATAACTTATTAAATAATGTAATGCCACACTGTTCACTCATATTTCGCTATCAGTCACTGCACACACTATACACGCATTGTTTCACAACACTCCACTCACTACACACACAAACACAAACACCACGTTTTCTGTACCACAACTTCCCATTTGCTATCCTGAAAAACTGAGTCAGCCCTCTATAATGAGTGAGATGTTGAGCTCAGAAAGAGGAAGAGGTGTTAGTATTGTGAAATGCATAGCTTGAGGGTAAGTTTTTGTAGAAAAGGAAAAAAGAAGGAAAAACATAGTGTGAAGGTGTTATGTGGAATGTTGGATGTTTTATAATCATTATTATTTTTTATTTGTATTACTTTTTTACCAAACCCCTACCCTGTCTGATCTAAATAATCCTTCAATGTATAAAATGTATTGCATAACAGGTACTTTTTAGCTGCCTTTTTAAATAAGTGTATTTTTGCAATTTCTTTTATCTGTTTTGGTAATTTATTGTACAGTTTTATTCCTTGGTGGAAAATGCTGTTTTGAGTTTTATGTTTATTTTTTCTTCGTAAATGTAATTTGAGTCTAGCTCTTGTTCCATGGTCATGAACAGAACTGTTTGTGCAGTAATTACCAATGTTACTTTTGTTGCGTGCAACTGACTGGTAAATGTATTCACACGGAGCAGTTAAGATCCCCAGCGTTTTGAACATATCTTTACAATGAGTTCGACTACCATTTTTGGTTATGATTCTTAAGGCTCTTTTCTGGAGTTTGAAAAATGTGTTCATATTTTGTGCATTTGTTTCCGACAAAAGAATGGCATAGCTAAGAATTGAGTGTACATATGAATAGTATGTAACTAAAAGACACTGCATGTTACACACTGATGATAGGATTCTAAGGGCATAACACGCTAGTATTTGTAGACTTAGAGAAAGCTTTTGACAGTGTTGACTGGAATACTCTCTTTCAAATTCTGAAGATGGCGGGGGTAAAATACAGGGAGCGAAAGGCTATTTACAATTTGTACAGAAATCAGATGGCAGTTATAAGAGTCGAGGGACATGAAAGGGAAGCAGTGGTTGTGAAGGGACTGAGACAGGGTTGTAGCTTCTCCCCGATGCTATTCAATCTGCATATTGAGCAAGCAGTAAAGGAAACGAAAGGAAAGTTCAGAGTAGGTATTAAAATCCATGGAGAAGAAATAAAAACTTTGAGGTTCGCCGATGACATTGTAATTCTGTCAGAGACAGCAAAGGACTTGGAAGAGCAGTTGAACGGAATGGACAGTGTCTTGAAAGGAGGGTATAAGATGATCATCAACAAAAGCAAAACGAGGATAATGGAATGTAGCCGAATTAAGTCGGGTGATGCTGAGGGAATTAGATTAGTAAATGGGACACTTAAAGTAGTAAAGGAGTTTTGCTATTTGGGGAGCAAAATAACTCATGATGGTCGAAGTAGAGAGGATATAAAACGTAGACTGGCAATGGCAAGGATAGCGTTTCTGAAGAAGAGAAATTTGTTAACATCGAGTATTGATTTAAGTGTCAGGAAGTCGTTTCTGAAAGTATTTGTATGGAGCGTAGCCATGGACGATAAATAGTTTAGACAAGAAGATAATAGAAGCTTTCGAAATGTGGTGGTACAGAAGAATGCTGAAGATTAGATGGGTAGATCACATAACTAATGAGGAGGTATTCAACAGAATTGGGGAGAAGAGGAGTTTGTGGCACAACTTGAATAGAAGAAGGGATCGGTTGGTAGGACATGTTCTGAGGCATCAAGGGATCACCAATTTAGTACTGGAGGGCAGCATGGAGGGTAAAAATCGTAGAGGGAGACCAAGAGATGAATACACTAAGCAGATTCAGAAGGATGTAGGTTGCAGTAGATACTGGGAGATGAAGAGTCTTGCACAGGATAGAGTAGCATGGAGAGCTGCATCAAACCAGTCTCAGGACTGAAGACCACAACAACAACAACACGCTGATGACATTTTTTTGTGCAAGTACCTTTGTGTGTTCACACCACTGCGGGATCGGCCCCTAACTTTACTTACATTTGTCATGAATCTCTCGCCCAGTGCAAAGTCCCAAGCGACTGGAAAAAAGCGCAGGTGACTCCTGTGTATAAGACCAGTATGCTAAAGAAAGTTTTGCTGCAGGATTCTTAAATATATTCTCAGTTCGAATATAAAAAAATCCTTTAGACGGAAGAGTTTCTGTACACAAACCAACACGGATTTAGAAGGCATCGCACGTGCGAAACTTAGCTTGCCCTTTTGTAACCTGATATCCTGCGAACCATGGATGAAGGGCAACAGGGAGCTTCCATATTTCTAGATTTCTGAAAAGTGTTTGAGACTGTGCCCCATTGCAAGCCGTAAACGAAGGTTCGAGACTTCATGAGTAATAGAACCCAGTATGTTGTCCTCGACGGCTAGTGTTCATTAGAGACAAGTATATCGTCCACAGTGTCCCAGGGAAGTGTGATAGGACCGCTCTTATTCTATAGATACAGAAATTATCTGACGAACAGGACGATCGGCAGTCTGCGGTTGTTTCCTGATGACGCTGTGGTGTACGGGAAGGTATCGTCGTTGAGTGACAGGACGATGCAAAAAAAAATCTAATCGGTGTGATGAATGGCACATTGCTTAAAGTGTAGAAAAATGCAAGTGCAAATAAGTAGGAAAAACAATTCCGTGATGTTCGAATACGGCATTGGTAGGGTGCTGCGTGACACAGTCACGTCGACTAAATATCTGAGCTTAACGTGGCAAATGGATTTGAAATGAAACGCGCACGTGAGGATCGTAGTAGGGAAGGTGAATGGTCGAATTCGGTTTATTGGCAGAATTTTAGGAAATTGTAGCTCATCTGTAAAGGATACCGTATATAGAACACTAATACTGTCCATTCTTGAGTACTGATCGATTGTTTGCGATCCTCAACACACCGGATTAAAGGAAGACATCGAAGCACTATAGACGCAACCCACTATGTTCGATCAACAAACGAGTCTTATGGAGATGCTTCGTGAGCGCTAATGGGAATCCCTGAAGGGAAAAAAAAGTTCTTTTCGCGAAACGCTATTGAGGAAATTTGGAGGACTGGCATCTGAAGCTGACTGCAGAACGATTTTGCTGCCGCCAATATACGAGAGTTAGAACGTAAATAGTGGCAACTATTTATTTATAGCTCGTAGAAAATAGATACGTGTTTCAAAGTTTTACTGACATTCAACGTAGTCATCAGCATTGTGTATAACCCGTTGCCAGCGATGCGGAAGTCGTAGGATATTCTTAGCAGTGCCAGTTGTGTTGATAGTTCGAGCGGCGCGGTCTATTGCCTGAAGAATTTGTAGCAGTTCTGAAGCAAATGCCGTGAAGTGTTTCCTTCAGTTTAGAAATCGAGTTGAACTTAGGAGGACTTAAGTCAGGGGAGTGCAGTAGGTGGTATAGCACTTAGCAGCCCCATCAGTCAAACAAATCAGTAACAGCTTGCACTGTACGTGTTTGAGCATTGTCCTGCAAAGTGATGGTCAGGTCCTGCAGAAAGTGTCATTACTTCTGCCTCTACGCTGTTCATTTTTGGAACACAACTTACGACCAGCTTAGAGACAGAAGTGATGACACTTTCTGCAGAACCTGACCATCATTTTGCAGGACATTGCTCATGCGCATATAGTGCAGGCTGTTACTGATTTGTTTGACTAATGGGGCTGCTAAGTGTTATACGACCTACTGCACTTCCTTGACTTAAGCCCTCGTAGGTTCAACTCGATTTCTAAACTGAAGGAAACACTTCACGGCATTCGCTTCAGAAATGCTACAAATTCGCCGGCAATACACCGCGCCTCTCGAACTTTCAACACAACTGGCACTGCTAAGAGTATCCTACGACATCTACATCGCAGGCAACGGGTTATATACAATGCTGGTGACTATTTTGAAGGTCAGTAAAACTTTGGAACACATATCTATTTTCTACGAGCTGTAAATAAAGAGTTGCCACAATTAAAGTTCCAACGCTCGTATACATCCCGTAAGACGCACGAAGATAAGATAAGAGAAATTAGGGCTCTTACGGAGGTATATAGAGGGTCGTTTTTCCTTCACTCTATTTGCGAATGGAATAGGAAAGGAATCGACCAGTAATGGTATTAGGTACCCTCCGCCTTGCACCATACGGTGTTTTGCGAATTATGGATTTCGATTTTTGCGAAAGTCCCTTCATCTTTAATAACCACTGCAACCTACATCCATTTGAAATAGCTTCCTGACTTACACGAGAAATAATCCTGAAGGATCGGCAATCCCTCGGGCGCAGATGCACCGCATATACGACGTTGATTTGATTCCGAAGATGAAGGAACCACTTCGTCTCATTCGCTTCAGAACTGTTCCATTCGCACCATCAACAGAACAGGCTCTGCTAACGGTGTACTACGCCTTCCACATCGCTGGCAACGGGTCTACACAACGCTGGTGACTACTTTGAAGGACAGTAACAGGTGCAAACATGTAACTCTTTTGTGTCGGTTGTGAATAAATAGTTTCCACTATTTAAGTTCCAACCCTCGTATACATATCTCGAAGGCGTCGCCTCCCAGGACGTCGGCCACCGGCAACTGTCGTATAGAAACCGATAGACGGCAGAGGTCCTCCTCACTGGAGATCTACTTCTCTCCGTGTAGTCACGTCCGTAGAAATAGATCCACAAGTGTACCTCCGCGCACCGGCTGTTTCTTGCGGTGTAGCTCCAATCATCGGCAGTTCTCCGTCGACACGCTGGGCGAACTCATGTGTCGGTTAATCCTAGCCCTTCAATCAGAGCCCGGTAGGAGCCACCGCAAGACTTCAGACCTTCCCAACATCACCCCCGCGATTATCATCGACTAGCTTCCACCAAGTTCACTGAACTTTATCCAGTGGGAAACTTTTTTAGGTTAGTCTCTATGCCCCATCATCTAATTTGACTTTGTTGTCTTCCAGGTACACACCCGATAGAAGACTGAGAGCGTTTCTAGTAATTTTTGTGACAAATGTTTTTGTTTTGTCTGCGTCCGTTGCTTTGTTAATAAAACTTTCTCTTGTTGGTCTGGAACGTGTTGTCTCTTAGACATCTCACAACGTGAATACATCAGTGGCGACGAGATTTTTTTTTTTCCAGGCTCAGGTGGTCAAATGTGTGCTTTTCTGTCGTTTACTTTCCCCACTCGGTCTCCGAACCCCTCAACGTGACCCAAAAAATGTTACTCTTTCTGTGAGACATTCAGCATGTCATGCAATGGTTAGTAAACATGATGGTGGACTTTATCGTAGCATCTGGTGACGGATCACAACGCTCTTCTCGAATGGACTCCGCGGCTAAAGGCTTCTGGGGAGCCCATTCGCCATTTCCGACATTTGACAGCAAAGTGGAACCTTGGGATAATGTGTGTCCCGTCTCGAGCAGCATTTTCTGCCTTATGGTGTCTCAGGCGATGCATATCGTGGGGCGTTGCTCGTCGCCTACGTTGGGCTGCAGTTCCATTGCCTTCTTCAGCAATTATACCCTGAACCTGAAGCACATGCCCTGCAATGTGAGCAGTTGAAATTTTGGTTGCATGAGTATTACGACTCACTGGTGTAGGTTGCGGTGGTGTGGCACAAATTCTATAGCTGCCATAAGCAACAGGGCAATCGTATCGGGAATGGACTGCGATGCCCCAAGGTCAGTCTCGGGAATGCCGTCTTCGGTGCAAAAATGATGACTGTCAACAGTCGCTCATTTCGAAAATGATCTTGGTGTATGCCTCACATGAGAGACTTGACACAGACTTACTGAGCTGAAAGACCCCACGTTGGACTCTTGTCTTCGGATCATCCCTTCGTGTGTCAGCAGTCCTGCACGGTCTGTCTCAAGTCTGCCGCCCGCTGCATCTACCGCTCGCTACCCCATGAGCTCCCGCACTCCACATAGTTTCCCAGTAAACCTGCATTCCCCGTCCGCCAATCTTAACAGTTGCACTCTTCCATTAACTGTTTTGTCATGCATCCTAGGTAGCAGTGCCAGTTTCGCCGTGCAAAATGTGCCTCATGTCGCAAAACAGATTACAAAGCACATGTCTGCTGAGCCTCCTCGAAGATGCACTTGTATTATGCGCAGAAGGACCCCTCCCGCAAGAGGAACCTAATGTGGCAGGCCCGGAGGTCCTCTACGATCAGGCGGCGCTCAGCATCTTGGATCCACAAGTGTGGCCCGCATCTCGTGGTCGTGTGGTAGCGTTCTCGCTTCCCACGCCCGGGTTCCCGGGTTCGATTCCCGGCGGGGTCAGGGATTTTCTCTGCCTCGTGATGGCTGGGTGTTGTGTGATGTCCTTAGGTTAGTTAGGTTTAAGTAGTTCTAAGTTCTAGGGGACTGATGACCATTGATGTTAAGTCCCATAGTGCTCAGAGCCATTTGAACCATTTTTTGAACCACAAGTGTGTCTGCAGGTGTTCGTCAATGGTCACCCGTCGACTTCCAGGTGGACTCCAGTTCTACCTTATTGAGCATCGTGTATAGCACCTACCGGTGATTGGGCTCTTCTCCATTTCAAACATTCGACCAGCGCCTTCGCAGTTACAAAATGGTTCAAATGGCTCTAAGCACTATGGGACTTAATATCTGAGGTCATCAGCCCCTAGACTTAGAACTATTTAAACCTAACTAACCTAAGGACATCTCACACATCCATGCCTGAGACAGGATTCGAGCCTGCGACAGTAGCAGCAGCACGGTTCCGGAACCGCTCGGTCACAGCGGCCGGCTCTCAGTTACAGCAATAACATAGTGGTGGTCAGAGGACAGTTCACAACCCTCATCCAACGTGGTGTCATAACGTACAGGATGCGTCTCCTTGTCATCTATTCGCCGGGAACGACAGACGTATTGAAACTTGATCTCGTCGACACTTTGGAGCTAGAAGTGCCCAATGCAGCCAGTAGCATCCAGCCAGACATTTGCAGTTCTTACTTCCACGATTTTCACTCGAAATATTGTTCCGTTTTTGAGCCTTTTACTACATTCGTCGTGGGATTTGAAGCACTCATCATCCTCCTACCGGTGTCGATGCCCCATTTTTTCAAGGCACAGAACGTCCCATTCTCCCAGCAGGATAAGTTACGAGCAGAGATGTAACATTTTTAAGACGCTGGAATCTTGACGGTTGTTTCTCATAGTCAGAGGGTAACGCTCATCGTGCTGCTCGGCAAACCAGGTGGCTCCTTCTGCATATGTGGCAATTTCAAGAATATCATTAACGCAGCGTCCATTGTTGATGCGTACACTATCCCAGAGGTGGACGAGACTCTTACTCGGCTGACTGGAGGCAAAATCTTCTCGAAAATTATCTCAAGGATGCGTATTTACAGCTTCCTTTGGATACTGCATCGCAGAATTTGCTGGAGGTCAATACGCCCTTCTGTCTCTTCCTCTACAATCGATGCCCCTTTGGGATAGCAAGCACTCCACTGATATTTCAGAGATATTTGGAACTCCTTATGTGGAAAGCGCTGGGCGCTGCCAATTGCCTGGACGACATCTTCATTGCAGGGCTGTCTGTCAGGACCTTAGCAGGCATTGCTTTGGTCCAGATGTCTGATGGCTTACAATACGTTGTTCCCTGTCGTTGTCACAGCAGATACTAGAAAACGCTGACATCGGTCCAGTGCGGTTATCGACAGATAGAATTTCATGACTATGTGTACGGTCGCCATTTTAGACTTTCGACAGACCACAAACCATTGCTGCCCTTTTTTTCAATGTGATGCCAACATTCCCACAAAATCGGCTCGCAACCTTCAAAATAGGCTTTGTTTCTCACCAGTTCTTCCTACTATATCCAGAACCATTCTACGACTTACCATACCAACACTGACTTATTTTCAGAATTACTGGTGGGTCAGCACTCCTCCTTTGACACCGACCCAGAAGTATGCTGGCGTTGGGACACTGGTGATGAAGAAGCTGTCGCCTCGCTCGCTATAGATGCCAACCCAGTGTCCCAGCGTTCGGCAGAGTACCACATTCTTCGCGAGCTCCTCTTTCTGGTCTAGCAGGGATGGCCATAGGATAGCCAGAATATGCTCAACCCAGAACTTCAGAGTTACTGGCAACACAGGCACAATTTCTCTGCCTTCAGTGGTGTTCTACTACTCCAGGGCGAAAATGGCTGAAGTAGGGAGATCACTCTGCCCTCCCTCCAACACTGGATCCTGTACCCGCCTCGTCGTGGTCATTGAAGCATTGTGCTAACAAAACATCTGACACGTCAACATGAACATCGGAAAGGGATAGATGCCAACATTTCTGCCATGGTGGCAGCCTGCACATCCTGCCAAAGCAAAGTAGTAGCCCCAGCGCATCGCAATTTCCCATGGCTGTAACTATCGATATCATCGTCGCAGCTCCATCTGGATTTTGCGGGAACTTTCCTGGGCCATTCCTGGTTCACCATGGTAGACGCTGGATCTAGTTTTCAGTACGTGTTCCAGATGTCTTCTACGTTCTCTATGAATGCGATTCGAGTCTTTACACGAAACTTTGTGATTGAAGATATTCCCGAAACAATCGTCACGGACAACAGGCCTCAGTTTACGACTGCTGAGCTAACATCCTTCTTTGTTTCCAATCAGATCACTCTCATCGACATGGCGGCTCTCCACCCTGCGTACAATGGTCTGCCAGAGCATTTTGTCTGAACGTTTAACGATCAACTGCAGAAACTCCGACGTCATCACTTATTGGACGACGCACTCTCCACCTTTTTGGCCTCTTATTGCATAACCCCACAGAAAGGGGCCAGTCCACTTGAACGGCTGCAAGGGCGGCCACAGCGATCACACCTCTCCCTTCTACAACCACGACAGCCGAGGGAGCCACCCTCACAGTGTTGTCGGCACTATTTTTTTGTCTGTTATGACGTCTTGGTCCTAACATTCTTCCGACGTTGCCGCCTTTGGACTCCTGCGGCAGTAAAGCAACTGATGGGACGGGCAGCGGTGGAGCTCTGCTGCCGCAAACATCTGTACCAAGTCCGCCCCAGGAAACTACCATTGGATCCCGACATGGGCTCAGCACCTTTTCTTTTTTATTTTTCTAGATTCATCTGCTCCACAGCTCGAAGCCATCACCAAAGCACCACTTAGGCGGCTCCTCCACCTTCAACAGCAGACAGTGGCCATCCAGCACCCTTCTCCTGGTCAACTCCAATGGACATAGACCAGAGAGCCCTGGATCAACACAAGCTGGGGGGGACTTGCTGACACACTGGAGATCGACAAGACTTCGAGACCGGTTACCATATCTCTCCTCTTCTTGTGGGGGAGGAATGTCACATACCAGAAGTACACTTGAAGGATCAGAAACACTTTGGATGGAGAAGCATTGCATACATACATAGCTAGTCAAGTGCGCAGAAATAGATTCGCAAGTGAACCTCCACGACCGGCTTTTTATAGTGACACAGCTCCACTTATCGGCAATTTTCCAACGACGCTCTGAGCCAACCCATGCGCCGGCTAATCCAATCCCTTCAATCAGAGCACAGCAGGAGACACCGCAGCAGGACTTTGGACCTCTTTAACATCACTCCCGAGTAGTATCTTCGACCAGCTTCCACTGAATACACTCTACATTCTTCTCATGGAGAACTTCGTTATATTAGTCTCTACGTCCCATCATCCTAACTGACTTTGCTATTTTCTAGGTGCCACCTGATAGAAGACTGGAAGAGTTCGTATTAATTTGTGTGAGTAGTAGTTCTTGTTTTGTCAATGTCCTGTTGTTTTGTTAATAAGTCTTTCTGCTATTGATCTGGAACGTGTTGTCTCTTATGCATCTCATAACTTGAGATATAGCACTTCCTGTATTCATATCTAGGTAACCCTTTACACATTTTAGCCTTTCACATTTCCGTTCATTACCAAATTAATTGTTCCTTGATGCCTCAGGATATATCCTACCAATAGATTTCTTTTTTTAGTCAAAATCGTCTCATAAATTCCTTTTTTCTCCAATTCGATTCAGTACCTCTTCATTATTTATTTGATCCACCCACATAATCTTCAGCATCCTTCTGTAGCAACACATTTCAAAAGTTTCTATTATTCTCGTTTCTGAACAATGTATCTTACACGTTAACTGCCGTAAAAAGCAATACTCCAGATAAATGTCTTCATAATTGACTTCCAAACACTCGAATTTAAATTTTATGTTCATACATTGCTCTTTTTCATAAATTAATTTCTTGCTGTAGCCAATCTGCATTTTACATTGTCTCTAATTCGACTATTATTAGTTATTTTGCTGGGCAAAACGCAAAACTCAACGTTTACGTTTAGTGTAATGTAATTCCTTCAGCAGTGCCTGGCTTAATTCGATTCCATTCCACTACCCTTATCTTACTTTTGTTAATGGTCATCTCCTAATCTCTTTTTAAGACACTACGCCTTCTGTTGAACTATTCTTCCGAATCGTTTGCCATCTCTAACCAAATTAGAATGTCATCGCCAAACTTGTTAGTATTTCTTCTCCTTGATCTGGAAATTCTTTTCCTAATTTCTTGTTGGTTTCCTTTACCGCCAACTCATTGTACAGACTGAACAACGTTGGGGATAGGCTACAACTCTGTCTCACTCTCTTCTCAACCACTGCTTCCTTTTCATCTCCTCGACTCTTACAGCTGCAGTCTGGTTACTGTAAAAATTGTAAATAACTTTTTTCTCACTGTATTTTAATCCTGATAACTTCAAAAATTCAGAGTGTAGTCCAGTCACCATTGTATAAAACTTTCTGTATGTCTACAAATGCTATAAACGTAGGTATGCCTTACTTCAGTCTAGCTCCTAAGACAAGTCGTAGAGGTAGTATTGCTCAGCCTGTTCCTACATTTCTCCGGAAACCAAATTGGTATTTTCCGAGATCGACTTCTACAATAAATTGCGGAGTAAAAATGCAGTGTATATTTGGATTTTTGTGCTGTTGTTGCGGACGTTTGCAAGGCTGCACGAAGTTTACGCCGCTCTTCACGGTAATTTGTGCTGCAGGGTTGAGACGCAAAGTAATGCTTCACCATTAGACTATACATGGAGAGCGGAGTAACTTCCCGGCAGCGCAACTTTCAAACAAAATCTACAACAGCACAAAAATACCCATAGTCCACGTATTTTTACTCAAAAATTTCTTGCAAGACCATAAAATGGTCATATTAGTCAATTTGTTTCAAACTCATCTGCTATTCTGGAGCAAAAAGCACAAGTCCCAATAAAAAAGTTGATGCCTGTATCTCGGTGATTAATGAGTTGCTGCTAACGCTTGGTCTTACTTTTATGAGCTCGTGATCACTATTCTTCTAGATAATAAGAAATTACTAACATCTGTAACGAGCCAAACATTACTTGAGGTGAACAGTTGGGCGCTACACTTCCAACAATGGGTTTCAAAAAGATTCATTCGATTTTACAATACTGTACCTTTTTTACGAATGGAGATAGAATTTGGCGTGAATATTAAATTCTGAATCTGTTGCGCACAGTGTGTCCCAGTTCCATTAGGACTGTGGCTATGAAAAATAAAAGTCATGGTGTAAGATGTTGTGATCTCCTGACCTTCATTGCTTGCATATTCCGCCCTCACAATCATATTCCGCACACCAAGACGCTTCATCCGAACCCAAACTCGATAAGATAAAGTCAATGTTGTATGAATTCATGTAAACGATCTGCAAATAACAAGTAAGTGCACCGTGGTTGAAATACTCGAGGCTGGCGTACACACATACATTCCAGACACGACGGTCACAGGAGCTTTTAGTTCGGGAGAGAAATCGCACAACGGGACGTCGGTCCCTTCAGAGGACGAGTCAACGCCAAACGCCGAGGTGACCGCCTGTAGAGCGGGCAGCAGGTGCCCGAGGGAAAGGAGGAATGACCCCGTGTTCGGCTTAAAAGCAAATTACACTACATTGTGTGGGAGTGGCCAGCCTACATATTCTTTACACATAGCACACAGTTTCAGAGATTTTCACAGGGAGACAGCAAACGCCAAACGCCGGTACTACAGGTTTCCGGATTGGTCGCCTTAAACGAAACGTCATTCTCCCATTTTAGAAGAGCAATGCTGATTGGCAGACGATATTTCTGACGCCTTGAGCTGAAGGAGTAATGGAAGAGATCGAAAGATATAACCCTTCACGTCTGGCGTGGAGAGGTGCCATTCCGTTGTCGCTCTTGGAGCGAGGAACAAGTCTCTCCTCAGTACTTCACGGGGAGAGCACCTCTGTCGAGAGCGAATCGAAGTGCAACTCTATATTGAGTCCTTGCGATTAAGCGTTGTTCACTGTGTTGGCCGACACACTTATTGTGCGGTGTGAATGGACAGAGTTATAGTTAAACGCCTGCGAGCGAATTTTTGAGTGGCATCGCGGTGGACTGGTTATCTGGCAGGTGTACCACGCCAATAGTTAGACTAGGGACGAATAGGAAACCTTGACTTAATCAAGGCGTAGGGAGAGTTTGATCGGTGAAGGTCAATTCAGATAGAACGAGAGTTATCTTATTTGTCAGCAGCGAGCGGCGCAGACAGCAGTAATCGCAGCTTACGGTATTGTGCGCTACAGCTATTGCGGGCCCCATATTTCCTCCACAACAGTACACTTCACTGCATTTCCCATGCAACAGACTCGACCGTACCTAGCAACATTCTAAAGGACAATTATTCAAGTTGAGTAGGCGCGCCTCTCAGCCATTCTGCCAAGTCAACAATAATCTTAAGCTTTGTATAGAAATTTCATTAGCGAATCCTATCATTGAGAGGTAACTTCACATTCCGAAAAGAACCAGGATATAACTTGTTCAATTCATAACTAAAAGTGCCATTGTGATTTCTCAGAATTTTTGCAAAATAAATAATAACTTTCGTTAGTTTCATGCTTTTCTTACACTAACTAGCACTACTCCAGTACCAAAGTATCCCACTAGTTACGTAAGAAATGTTGTGAATTTTTGTGTCATTTCCTTACAGCGGACGACTCCAGAAGATGTTTATTTGCTGAAAGTTTTTCAAGCACTTCTCTTCAGAACGTTAGGAGCGTCTGTCTGACTTCTGTAGTAGTGTGGGGGTGGAAATTGCATCTTGCAGCAGCCACAGGCTAAAGGGTACATCTCAGATTAATCCGTTGCGCAGAATAACAGAATAGCAGATCAACCCCACGCTCACAGAATGGGCTATGTTCACAAAATCACTGTAGTTTTTCAAATTAGTCTCTCCCGGAATCAAAAAACATCTGAAATCGTTTTAAAAGTGTTTTGAAACAGTCACTGTAGCCCTTTTTTGAAGTTGCATTTAGTACTGCAGTACAATTTTCTTGGAATCCTTAACTGCGTCATAACGGTGTCCTTTCTTTGCCAGCTTCAATTTGGGATACAACCAGAAGTATCCGACGAATATGGTGGATGATCCAGAACTGTGATCCATTTGCTGACCAAAAACTTGCTGCACTCTCTTCGCTTTGTGGGTTGAGATGTCGTAGTGGAGGAACAACCAGTTTTCGGGTTAAATTTGACGAATTCTCGCCCACAATGTTCGAGAACTCAAAAAATTTGATGTTGCCTCGCTGTTCCGCTGTCATTATCCGACGAGTTTCAGACACGTGCTGCTGCAATGTTAGCGCCTTAACTTTCAAAACAGCTGTTTTTGAAACTTCAAGAATCGTAACACCGCAACTCGCCACGAGATGGCATTGCAGTTTTGAAATTCACGCAAGCAGTCCTAGCGGAACTGGGATACACTGTGTATTCCCCAAATAAATTTAGCGCCCAACATAAAGGTATCACAGAAAATATTTGCTGTATTGACGTGGCGTCTAGCATGTTGCAATTGTCTCGCCACAGGGCAAAGTATAGCTGCAACAGCGTGCGCAATAAATACTCAACTTCAGGGTGATGAGAAGGAATGATACTGAAGTAAAAACTATAAACTCTGGTCTAGCCGAACTCAGTGAACCAAGCAACTCCAAGAAGTAATTAATGTAGAGTAATGAAATTTCGGTAATACATTTGTCTAGGTAACATATTTAAGTGATTAACATTGTAAGATCACCCGTTAATTTAAGCGCGAGATAAGGCATTGCAAATGTGAAATGCTGGTACGTTAATAACCGGTGTAACCGCCAGAATGTTGAACACAAGCATGCGCACGTGCATGCATTGTGTTGTACAGGTGTCGGATGTTAGTTTGTGGAATGGAAATCCATGCCTGTTGCACTTGTCGGTCAACACTTTTGTAAACCCTCGTCGCCAGTTTTGTGAAGACCTCGTCGCTATTGCTGTGGAGGCCGAGTTGCCACTGTTGTTACGGTAGGCCGAGTTTGTGAGTTCGTGAAACGGCTTCTGGAGCAGTACACAACTAAGACAATTTCTCCCTGCCACTATTACACAGCTATGCCCCAGGGTCAGGTAACAGGATAGGAGAACGATGGTTCTACAACACTCCAACAATAGGAGAACGAAGGTTCTACAACACTCCAACAAATTAATAACAAAATCACACAAATGAGTTAAAAGGTTCAGTTATCTGTATGAC
This sequence comes from Schistocerca piceifrons, assembly GCF_021461385.2. Lineage (NCBI taxonomy): Eukaryota > Metazoa > Arthropoda > Insecta > Orthoptera > Acrididae > Schistocerca > Schistocerca piceifrons. Next base: position 725,476,000 of record NC_060149.1, read on the forward strand.
TAGTTGAATACTGAAGTCTGCAACACTGTTTCTATATAACACAGAAAAGGCCCTCAATGGCTAAGTGCAAATAATAGTAGGCAAACTTCACAGTACATAGCAAATGCAACTCCAACAACTGTCTGTTCAATTCTAAGAGCTCACTAAACGACGTTCCGTGTCCATGTCAGCCCTGGACGATGATCTATAACTAAGTGGACAAGAGCTGCTTTTCTATCTTCCGAGTAGCCTTCTGTCCGTTGTAATCCGGTCATTGGCGGATTGTACTCCGCGGGCAGTTGGGCGAGGCGAAGTCGGTATCTTCATCCTCAACGCCGCTGGTGGAACTCGCGCAAGTGGCGAGTCTATGGCACTGTCACCTGCTCGCATCTTTGCGCCTGTGGTGCTTTTGCCCTGGCTTGTCTTGTTCGGACGACACAGCAAATACATGGATGGTTACTGCTGTTTGTGTATGACGCTGGAGTTTTCGTCCTATGATGCCCCTTACGTGATCGTTTGGAGACAGATCTCGTGATCGAGCAGGCCAAGGCAACATGTCGACAATCTGTAGTGTATGTTGGGTTACAACAGCAGTGTGTGAGTGAGCATTATCCTGTTGGAAAACACCCTCCGGTACGCTATTCACGAATAGCAGCACAACAGGTCGAATCGCCAGATCAAAAAAAAAAAAAAAAAAAAAAAGGTTCAAATGGCTCTGAGCACTATGGGACTTAACATCTATGGTCATCAGTCTCCTAGAACTTAGAACTACTTAAACCTAACTAACCTAAGGACATCACACAACACCGAGTCATCACGAGGCAGAGAAAATCCCTGACCCCGCCGGGAATCGAACCCGGGAAGCCGGGTGCGGGAAATCGCCAGATCGACGAACAAATTTGCAGTCAGGTTGCATGGAATTATCACTAGAGTGCTCCTGCTGTCATATGAAATCGCATTCCAGACGATAACTCCAGGTGTAGGTCCATTATGTCTTGCACGCCGACAGGTAAGTTGGTTGCGGGAAGTCAACTGGCCCCCTTCTAACAAACACACGGTCATCACTGGTAAAGAGGCAGAACAACCTTTCATCAGAAAATTCCCTGCCGTCCAATTTTAGTGACACCACTAAAATCGCTAAGGGCTGCAGTTTGGGGTCAGTGAAATGCACGCTACAGGTCGTCTGACTCGGAGCTGTCGTTGAAGTAAACGATTTTTAACAGTTCGCAGTGTCTTTGTGATGCCAACTTAACGCACAAACTCCTGCTACAGATGGAGTTCGATGCACCAGAGCCATACGCCGAACATGATGTCTTCACTTCACTCACACCTGGCCGCCCGAAGTCCGGTCTTCTTGCTAACGTACGTTTTAGTGAAACCGCAGCCAGAAATCATGTACAGTGGCTTCATTCCTGCTAAGTCTTTCTGCAGTACCGCAGAAGGAATATCCAACTTCTCGTAGCCCTATTACACGATCTCGTTCGAACTTCTCGTTCGAACTCAGTGAGGTGTTGATAATAGTGTCTTTGTTGCCTTAAAAGTATTTCTGACTAATATCAGCTCACCACGTCCAACCTCAAAGCTAACTAACGCTCACTACCTTTACAGCGTGTATTTAAAAGAAAACTGACCTGCGCTACTAGCGCTACTCTTAAGCGACTGGTGCGAAATTTGAATAGATATCATCTTTAAGATGTAGAAATACGCCTACTAATTTTTGTTTATGTCGCACAGCTTCTTCTTGGTGTTACGACCTCTTTTTGCCGCAAGTGTAGATAAACAATGCCACACTCGGCGTTGAGTGTCCGATGACTGCTGATGGCATCTCGTTGATAACTGTTTGGCAACTCCTGGAACTGGAATAATAACAGTTCGGCAACTGGCCGAGTGAAACTGCGCGGCTGCATAAATCTGCGATCTGCGGAAGGACGTTCATCTGGGAACTACTTGGCGGATGGAAGAAGTAGCCTTGGATATCAGCTGCCTGTATTACATCAGACATAACTATCGGCGGATGGATCAGACTATTTGAAAATCGCGTGGCGAAAGCATAATGTGGTTCCTGTTATGTGTTGATCGTAACTACGTGGCGCCACGCTTTAGACTGCCTGGCGCTTGGCACCCTCTGTGGGTATAGCGTGCGCCATATCTGACGGTGGGCGCAGCAGCATCGAACGAAACTAAAGGCTTGCTTGGCGCCAGTTGCAAATACGTGGTCCATGTGGCTGTCGATGGTGAACTCCCTGGTGCAGCTAGCTGTCCGCTCGTTCATTATAGAACGTGAGTCGAAATTGGAATTTTGTGGTAAGGTCTTAAGGGATCAAACTGCTGAGGTCATTGGTCCCTAAACTTACGCACTAATTAATCTAACTTAAACTAACTTACTCTAAGGACAACACACACCCATGCCCGAGGGAGGACACGAACCTCTGAGGGGGGAGGGGGGGAGGGGGAGCCGATCGGACCGTGATGAGGTGCCATAGACCGCGCGGTTACCCCGCGCGGCAACGTGAGTCAAGTCCCGATTGTGATGATACAGCTAACGAACCATACCGGAAGTTTCCTTTTCAAGAGGACGAATCCCCACCGTACTCGCACCTGGAAGTAAGAACATCTCTAAGCACAAAACTGCCTTAACGACGCATCTACCGTTAAGGGCGTACGGAACTCGTATTGTACCATTGGCCTCCAACGTCGCCTAATCTCACGATATGTAATCTGTTTTCTTGTGGAAGGCTGCTCCTACAGCGTTGGGCAAAAATACGGAAAGACAAAACACACAACACATTACTATGCCTAACACGGTGTACGATAAAAGTTGGCATTTAAAACAGCTTCGGTTGTCTCAGAATGGATAAAGAGAGGTCATGTACGGTTTTCAAGGTTTTCTAATACCACTTTTCCTGGAAAGTAGTGGCCATTCAGGTAACTTTAATGGAGGCGTATAGCCACCACGCACCCTTCTCTCCAAAGTAGACCACAAAGGTTCAATAACAGCGAGATCTTCTGACTGTGGTGTCCAGGAGAGGTGCGACACTTCATCCTCGTGCCCACAAAACCAATTCTGGACGCTGCGAGGTGTGTAAACATGGGCCCTGTCGTCTTGGAACACAGCAGGAACATTGGAAACAAATATTGTTCCAGGGGATGGTCACACAATCCTTGACAGTAATGCGATCTTGCAGTGTACCTATGGGGTCCATGGAATACCACGATGAGGCTACTCAAATCATTACCGAATCCCCGCCATGTTTCTTTCTTAGCAGTAAGCAGTCTGCATCATAGGCTTGGGACGGCGTATTCCAGACGTAAGGTCGGCCAGAAGGTGAGAGCAGTGCGAAATAAGACTCATCCTGCCAAATTACTTTCTTCCATTACTCCATAGTGTAGGTTAAACGCTTCGGCAGCAGGTTTCTTGTTACGGATAATTCCGTCACTGGTGTGCGATTTTGGAATTCCATCTCGCCCTGCAGTTCTACATCTGCATCTACATCTACATTTATACTCCGAAAGCCACCGATCGGTGTGTGGCGGAGAGCACTTTTCGTGCCACTGTCGTTACCTCCCTTTCCTGTTCCAGTCGCGTATGGTTCGCGGGAAGAACGACTGCCGGAAAGCCTCCGTGCGTGCACGAATCTCTCTAATTTTACATTCCTGATCTCCTCGGGAGGTATAAGTAGGGGGAAGCAATATATTCGATACCTCATCCAGAAACGCACCCTCTCGAAACCTGAACAGCAAGCTACACCGCGATGCAGAGCGCTTCTCTTCCAGAATCTGCCACTTGAGTTTGCTAAACATCTCCGTAACGCTATCACGCTTACCAAATAACCTTGTGACGAAACGCGCCGCTCTTCTTTGTATCTTCTCTATCTCCTCCGTCAACCCGACCTGGTACGGATCCCACACTGATGAACAATACTCAAGTATAGGTCTAACGAGTGTTTTGTAAGCCACCTCTTTTGTTGATGGACTACATTTTCTAAGGACTCTCGCAACGAATCTCAACCTGGCACCGGCCGGCCGCTGGTGACCGAGCGGTTCTGGCGATATAGTCTGGAACCGCGCGACCGCTACGGTCGCAGGTTCGAATCCTGCCTCGGGCATGGATGTGTGTGTTGTCCTTATGTTAGTTAGGTTTAAGTAGTTCTAAGTTCTAGGGGACTTATGACCTCAGCAGTTGAGTCCCATAGTGCTCAGAGCCATTTGAACCATTTTTTTCAACCTGGCACCCGCCTTACCAACAATTAATTTTATATGATCATTCCACTTCAAATCGTTCCGCACGCATACTCGCAGATATTTTACAGAAGTAACTGCTACCAGTGTTTGTTCCGCTATCATATAATCATACGATAAAGGATCCTTCTTTCTATGTATTCGCAATACATTACATTTGTCTATGTTAAGGGTCAGTTGCCACTCCTTGCACCAGGTGCCTATCCACTGCAGATCTTCCTGCATTTCGCTGCAATTTTCTAATGCTGCAACTTCTCTGTATACTACAGCATCATTCACGAAAAGCCGCATGGAACTTCCGACACTTTCTACTAGGTCATTTATATATATATTGTGAAAAGCAATGGTCCCATAACACTCCCCTGTGGCACGCCAGAGGTTACTTTAACGTCTGTAGACGTCTCTCCATTGAGAACAACATGCTGTGTTCTGTTTGCTAAAAACTCTTCAATCCAGCCACACAGCTGGTCTGATATTCCGTAGGCTCTTACTTTGTTTATCAGGCGACAGTTCGGAACTGTATCGAACGCCTTCCGGAAGTCAAGGAAAATGGCATCTACCTGGGAGCCTGTATCTAATATTTTCTGGGTCTCATGAACAAATAAAGCGAGTTGGGTCTCACACGATCGCTGTTTCCCGAATCCACGTTGATTCCTACAGAGTAGATTCTGGGTTTCCAGAAATGACATGACACGCGAGCAAAAAACATGTTCTAATCTTCTACAACAGATCGATGTCAGAGATATAGGCCTATAGTTTTGCGCATCTCCCCGACGACCCTTCTTGAAAATTGTAACTACCTGTGCTCTTTTCCAATCATCTGGAACCTTCCGTTCCTCTTAGAGATCTGCGGTACACGACTGTTAGAAGGGGGGCAAGTTCTTTCGCGTACTCTGTGTAGTATTCTGATTATGGAGCTTCCTTCGTGTTGTTTTGGTGCTGACAGGGTTCGTGAGTGCGACATTCAGTACTTCAGTTACTTTCGCAGCTGTCGTCCTCTTAATTTTTGTCACAATCCTCTTTAATGACTGTCTGTCACCATCACTCCACTCACACTTTCTTCCGCGTTGTGACTTAGCTGATTATGTTTTCCCACATTCTTTGTGTGCGGTATAAATCGTCGATAGAGTACCTCTTGAAACACGAAACGCTTCGACTGCCTCGGTGATTGAAGCACCCACCATACGAGCCCCAACAGTTTGCCCACGTTCGAATTCATTTAGCTCCGACATAATGCGCTCACAACTACGCAGAACACTGTTCTGACCACGACTGAAGGTTGCAACGTATTTAGGACATTGTAGAAGTGCTTTTCGTGATCAAATACAACGCAACCTGCAGGCTCGCCTTAGCACCTGCATTTGTGTTCATGGACGCATTTCTCGTGGTGTTTCCCTATTTTTCTCCAACGCCTGTATTTGCTTCCCGTTCAGACAACTTTGGATGAACAGCATTTAATGTTGTAGCTGCAGACATGCTTGCAACAGTCTAGATATTTGTTGTGTGTCTGGTAGAACGCACATTGAACACTTGTGAAAGTAAATGAAAATTATTCATCTAAACTTAATTGTAAAAAGAACCCTAATGTTGTATGAGCGTGCATGTAGACGATATAGTCTTGTAAAATCGGATGGTTCTTTTGGAAATAAAAACTTTAGTCATATGCATCATATAAAACTTACGGCCAGTTTCTACACTGAAATGATAATTAAATCAAGACCCTACGCTGCCGACAGGCGTTGATATACATCAACGGGGTCAGTTGAAAATGTGTGCCCTTTGGTCTAGGCGGATGTCACAAGACATCCGTTCAAGTTGATCGTTGATTCCTTGATTCAGTTTTTTTATTACAGAGAGCACGCAGCCCTCTGACCGAAGACGCTGAGCTACCGTGCCGGCTCTGAGCCACCGAGGGCACAGAGGATAGTGCGACTAAAGGGACTTATCCCTTGCACGCTCCCCGTGACACCAACAATCCCGACTTAATGTCCACACTCTACATTCGTAGTGCATCTGCCCATTACACTCATTACTCGCGGCAGAGAATCTTACCGCACAGAAGAAGAAGGTCAATGACCGATTAGCCTTAACTATATGAAGATGGTATCTGTTCTTTCTGACATGTCCGAAAGAACAGATACCATCTTCATATAGTTTCTACATTGTCCAGTCACACCACTGTAACCATCTGTCCAAAGGCCGAATAACCATCTTTTGCAACTCGAACCGCCGCGAGACGTGCACAAAGAGAGCAAGTGAGGTTCTGAAATGTACCGACAGACATCTACATCTAAATCTACATCTACATCCATACTCCGCAAGCCACCTGACGGTGTGTGGCGGAGGGTACCTTGAGTACCTCAATCGGTTCTCCCTTCTATTCCAGTCTCGTATTGTTCGTGGAAAGAAGGATTGTCGGTATGCCTCTGTGTGGGCTCTAATCTCTCTGATTTTATCCTCATGGTCTCTTCGCGAGATATACGTAGGAGGGAGAAACATACTGCTTGAATCCTCGGTGAAGGTATGTTCTCGAAACTTCAACAAAAGCCCGTACCGAGCTACTAAGCGTCTCTCCTGCAGAGTCTTCCACTGGAGTTTATCTATCATCTCCGTAACGCTTTCGCGATTACTAAATGATACTGTAACGAAGCGCGCTGCTCTCCGTTGCATCTTCTCTATCTCTTCTATCAAACCTATCTGGTACGGATCCCACACTGCTGAGCAGTATTCAAGCAGTGGGCGAACAAGCGTACTGTAACCTACTTCCTTTGTTTTCGGATTGCATTTCCTTAGGATTCTTCCAATGAATCTCAGTCTGGCATCTGCTTTACCGACGATCAACTTTATATGATCATTCCATTTTAAATCACTCCTAATGCGTACTCCCAGATAATTTATGGAATTAACTGCTTCCAGTTGCTGACCTGCTATATCGTAGCTAAATGATAAGGGATCTTTCTTTCTATGTATTCGCAGCACATTACACTTGTCTACATTGAGATTCAATTGCCATTCCCTGCACCATACGTCAATTCCAGCATGCAAAGTGTCGACGTGTAGCCTTGGCCTGCTCGATCATATCTGTCTCCTATCGAGCACGTAAGGGGCATCATAGGACAACTACAGCGTCATCCACAAACAGCATTAACCGTCACTGTATTGACCGACCAGTTGTAACAGGCATGGATCTCCATTCCACAAACCGACATCCAGCACCTTGACAACATAATGCATGCACGTTTGCATGCATACATTCAACTTTCTGGCGGTTACACACTTTATTAATGTACCAGAATTTCCCATTTTCAGTGGCTTATCTCGCTCTTGCTTTAACCTGTGATATTCCAATATTAATCACTTACATATCTTACGTACACAAATGTATTCCTGAAATTTTATTATTCTACATTAATTATTTTTTGGTGTTGCGATATTTTAACCGTCAACGTCGTTTGGAAACTTCTTGAAGAATCTGAGCCGGTCGCTGTGGCCGAGCGGTCATAGGCGCTTCAGTCCGGAACCGCGCTGCTGCTACGGTCGCAGGTTCGAATTCTGCCTCGGGCATGGATGTGTGTGATGTCCTTAGATTAGTTAGGTTTAACTCGTTCTAAGTTCTAGGGGACTGATGACCTCAGATGTTAAGTCCCATACTGCTTAGAGCCAGTTTTTTGAAGAATCTAATCCGTTTTATTCTCAGCCATTCCTTTATTACGTCTTCCGAAGTGACAGAATGAACTATTTCTTTGTGCTAGGATGAAAATACTGTCACCAGTTCTACACGCAACTGTGAGCGAGTGAAGGAAACCCCACAAGTCTGTAATAATGAATCAACACCAACTACAGGAAAATGCGGGGCATAATTGGCTAACTGAGTATCATAGTCTAATTTATGGAAGAGCAGTTTCAATTGTATGTGAAATCTTATGGGACTTAACTGCTAAGGTCATCAGTCCGTAAGCTTAGACTCAACTTAACCTAAATTATCCTAAGGACAAACACACACATCCATGCCCGAGGGAGGACTCGAACCTCCGCCGGGACCAGCCGCACAGTCCACGACTGCAGCGCCTCAGACCGCACGGCTAATCCCGCGCGGCGAAGAGAAGTTTATCGCAGTGTGAAAATATTGTTTCCAGTTGTGTTACGATATTATCCATTACCTCGAAATACACCTGTTTATGCCGGCCGGAGTGGCCGAGCGGTTCTAGGCGCTACAGTCCGGAACCGCGCGACCGCTACGGTCGCAGTTTCGAATCTTGCCTCGGGCATGGATGTGTGTGGTGTCCTTAGGTTAGTTAGGTTTGAGTAGTTCTAAGTTCTAGGGGACTGATGACCTCAGAAGTTAAGTCCCATAGTGCTCAGAGCCATTTGAACCATTTTGAACACCTGTTTATATTTTGACATGACTGGATTGCCAATGTATTCATCCATTGCTTCACCTCTATTCGTGCTCCAGTTAGCAGCAGTCGAGACTCGTCATAGCGCAGTCGCAATTTTCTATATGAAAGTACTACATTAGAATTGGCCTCAATACTTATGTTTATTTCTATATAGTGAACTGTTGAGGTGTTTAACATGTAATTTTTATTTTTTTGTTTATTATGCTATTACAAACGGAAATGAGTATACAGGGTGAGTCACCTAACATTACCGCTGGATATACACTCCTGGAAATGGAAAAAAGAACACATTGACACCGGTGTGTCAGACCCACCATACTTGCTCCGGACACTGCGAGAGGGCTGTACAAGCAATGATCACACGCACGGCACAGCGGACACACCAGGAACCGCGGTGTTGGCCGTCGAATGGCGCTAGCTGCGCAGCATTTGTGCACCGCCGCCGTCAGTGTCAGCCAGTTTGCCGTGGCATACGGAGCTCCATCGCAGTCTTTAACACTGGTAGCATGCCGCGACAGCGTGGACGTGAACCGTATGTGCAGTTGACGGACTTTGAGCGAGGGCGTATAGTGGGCATGCGGGAGGCCGGGTGGACGTACCGCCGAATTGCTCAACACGTGGGGCGTGAGGTCTCCACAGTACATCGATGTTGTCGCCAGTGGTCGGCGGAAGGTGCACGTGCCCGTCGACCTGGGACCGGACCGCAGCGACGCACGGATGCACGCCAAGACCGTAGGATCCTACGCAGTGCCGTAGGGGACCGCACCGCCACTTCCCAGCAAATTAGGGACACTGTTGCTCCTGGAGTATCGGCGAGGACCATTCGCAACCGTCTCCATGAAGCTGGGCTACGGTCCCGCACACCGTTAGGCCGTCTTCCGCTCACGCCCCAACATCGTGCAGCCCGCCTCCAGTGGTGTCGCGACAGGCGTGAATGGAGGGACGAATGGAGACGTGTCGTCTTCAGCGATGAGAGTCGCTTCTGCCTTGGTGCCAATGATGGTCGTATGCGTGTTTGGCGCCGTGCATGTGAGTGCCACAATCAGGACTGCATACGACCGAGGCACACAGGGCCAACACCCGGCATCATGGTGTGGGGAGCGATCTCCTACACTGGCCGTACACCACTGGTGATCGTCGAGGGGACACTGAATAGTGCACGGTACATCCAAACCGTCATTGAACCCATCGTTCTACCATTCCTAGACCGGCAAGGGAACTTGCTGTTCCAACAGGACAATGCACGTCCGCATGTATCCCGTGCCACCCAACGTGCTCTAGAAGGTGTAAGTCAACTACCCTGGCCAGCAAGATCTCCGGATCTGTCCCCCATTGAGCATGTTTGGGACTGGATGAAGCGTCGTCTCACGCGGTCTGCACGTCCAGCACGAACGCTGGTCCAACTGAGGCGCCAGGTGGAAATGGCATGGCAAGCCGTTCCACAGGACTACATCCAGCATCTCTACGATCGTCTCCATGGGAGAATAGCAGCCTGCATTGCTGCGAAAGGTGGATATACACTGCACTAGTGCCGACATTGTGCATGCTCTGTTGCCTGTGTCTATGTGCCTGTGGTTCTGTCAGTGTGATCATGTGATGTATCTGACCCCAGGAATGTGTCAATAAAGTTTCCCCTTCCTGGGACAATGAATTCACGGTGTTTTTATTTCAATTTCCAGGAGTGTACATCTTACTTAACGTAACGTAATATGCAGGTCGTGGGTTGGGTAATAATTCTGTTTGTAACTTCCCATCGCATTAAAATACTTCACAGTCATATTTGATGCAATATTTATTGTTGGTTGTCTCTCTAAAATGTTAATAGTATTGATTCAGATTGTGCGTGAACACGAAAACACACACACACACACACACACACACACACACACACACACACACACACACACACACACAAAAGCAGTCATTGATTCCAGTGAGGGTGACCACTACTGCGTGTTGAACAACACATGCACCAGTCAATTCCTCAGTTGGCGTCGAGTGGATGAGATTTTTCAATTACCTTGCATTGCAAGAATTGTAAGGAGGAGACTGAAAGTAAATGGACTTGTATCTAAAGAGCAGCTAACACACCAACTGCATCCGCTTCTCCTGTGACGGGCCAGTTACGGACCCGTTTGCGTGCTACGACAATACCTGTTGCATACAGTTGGCGGTAGACGTTTTGCAATGTGCGGCACGTTGGATGCTCTCTGTCCGGGTACCGTTCTGCATACACCCTGCAGGCTTCAGCTGCATTTCGTCGACACTCGCCATAGATGAGTATCATCTCCACCTTTTCAGAGTTCGAATACACCATGGTCACAGTTCCTACAACACTACACTATCACAGACGTCTGGTAATACGGTGTACTACAGTTGGTCTGCGTGCGGAGCCGAATGCAGAATATCAATAGCAGCAAACGCTACATGCGGACACTGCGACAGCTAGACCAAACCACAACAGTGCACTACAGCCACACTCTTAAACACGGTCGTCATCGTAAACATGTCCCTGCAGATGCTGCTCGCCGACCGTGGCCCGTGTTTGTTACAACACGCAACTGAACGTCGGAGGTTTCAAGCGTCAACTTTAGGTTACAATATCTCCGGATGTAGTTAACATTTTACAATGCGACAAACGGCACTGATTACGTATTTGTTTATATGTTCAGATGTGCTAACACAACTAACGTGGTTCCATTTAAAAAACGTAGGTTTGTGTTAAAGAACATACTTCGGTGCATTTTTGTATGGTTTTTATTAAACAATTACACTAGCCCCTCTCCTCACGTTCGGTCTGTGGAATCGGTTCGTCAGTATTTGATGTGGTTTACGAAATATATCCAGCGGTAACGTTAGGTGACTCGCCCTGTATATTACGTTTACCGTGTGTAACTTACGGTTCTGATATTGTGGTGTTTTCTCAGATGTTGTTGGCGAAGTTGATAGGCAGATTTCGTGACCTATGGTCGCTTGACACTGCACTTATACCAACTAACATGCAACTGCTGTCAATCTGGCTATGTGGGCCAAACATACAGGAATTTCAGAACCAGGTACACAGAACACCTCACAGTACTGAAAAGCAATAGATCACACTCAACATTTGCAGACCACCTGATAGCACACAGTCACCACCCAACAAACATTGAAACTGACTTACACATCCTGAAAACTAGTGCAGCTTATACCAAAAATTAACTATAGAAGAAAACTCTCACATCCAAAAATCAATAGCCCAAGGAACGAAAGTAATCAATGAATACACATCACTGTGCAATAAAACCCTCTTCGCCACAATAGCAGAACTATACAAATAACACCCACATCAAAACTACTCATCAGAAGAAGAAGAAAAAAATCTTTTTCCCTCCCTCCCTCCCTCCCCCCTCCCCCCCTTCTCTCTATCTATCTATCTATCTAGCTGTTTCTCTCTCTCTGCCCCAGTCCTGAACGCACACACACACACACACACACACACACACACACACACACACACACACACACAAACATCCAAACCAAACACTACAAATGCCAAATACACTTCAAACTCCCGGGCCTTAGCCATCCAAATGCGCTATGAAACAAATGAATTCAACACAGCCACAACAACACGTAATGGCGGCGAAAACTCTGCCTATGTTTTGAAAATTCGGAGAAAGTGCAGTGTCAAGCGACCATAGGTCACGAAATCTGCCTATCCACTTCGCCAACAACATATGAGAAAGCATCGAAATATCAAAACCGTAAATTACACACAAAAATGTGAAATATACTCATCTCTGTTTGTAAATGTACAATAAACAAAAAATAAAAATGTCGTTGTGCTGTTTGCAGATGAGGAGTTGTAGATTATGTAGCAGAATAGCTACCGAAATAAATGTCCATTAGTATCATGCAAGGTACGTAAACTAACTCATACATCCACTCTTCTTGCCAATTAGCTATAAATAGAACTTTCACATAATGTTATAAACAGCACATAGTGCATCAGGTCTTCAATAAATATTTCAAATGTGAACTATGAACAAACGATGTATAATATTTTACAACAATTATTCGTTCACAATTGTAAATATCATGTACCAAAAGTTTCGCTAAATGTTAATCTGTAACAACAAATTTACAGTTAGAAAATAAAAAATAACCCACTGAAACATGTCTGAGTGAAACAAAACAGGAAAAAGGTGTCTTGAATAAGGCAGAATTCCTCTTCCCATTACCGTCTTCTTTGCGGGGCATGGTGGTGCCCACTGACCACAGCAATCGCGACGACCCAGGCTGTGGGGACGGTGCTACTGCACGTGGTGTTTGCGGGCACTATTCTGACGGCCCAAACTGGGGTGACGAGTGAGCACAACAGTGGTAGATCCAACTACGATATGGTAAGTCTGCCTCCAGATTGCTCTACTGCTTCGCGAAGAAAGACGTGAGATTGATAAATATCCCGCACACACATATGCAACAGATATACACTGAAGAGACAAATAAACTGGTAAACCTGCCTAATATCATGTGGGGCCCCCGAGAGCACTCAGAAGTGCCACAACACGACGTGGCATGGACTCGACTAACGTCTGAAGTTGTGCTGGAGGGAACTGACACCATGGATCCTGCAGGGCTGTTCACAAATCCGTAATAGTACGAGAGGGTGGAGATCTCTTCTAAACAGCACGTTCCAAGGCAGTCCACATTTGCTCAATAATGTTCATGTCTGGAGAGTTTGGCGGCTAGCGGAAGTGTTTAAATTCAGAAGAGTATTCCTGGGCCCACTATGTAGCAATTCTGGACGTGTGGGGTGTCGCATTGTCCTGCTGGAATTGACAAAGTCCGTCGGAATGCACAATGGACACCCAGGTGATCAGGCAGGATGGTTACGTTCGTGTCACCTGTAAGACTCGTATCTAGACGTGTCAGTGGTCTCATATCACTCCAACTGCACACACCCCACACCATCACAGAGCCTCCATCAGCTTGAGCAGTCCCCTGCTGACATGCAGTGTCCATGGATTCATGAGGTTGTCTCCATACCCGTTCACGTCCATCAGCTAGACACAATTTGAAACGATACTCGTCCGACCAGTCATCAAGGGTATGCGAGTGGACCTTCGGCTCCGAAATCCCGTATTGATGATGTTTCGTTGAATGGTTCGCACGCTGACACTTGTTGATGGCCCAGCACTCAAATCTGCAGCAATGTAGAAAATTGTTGCACTTCTGTCATGTTGAATGGTTCTCTTCAATCGTCGTTGGTCCCGTTTTTGCAGGATCTTTTTCCGGCCGCAGCGCTGTTGGAGATTTGATGTTTTACCGTATTCCTGATATTCACGGTACACTTCTGAAATGGTCGTATGGGAAAATCCCTGCCCTCGGAGATGCTCGTGAGCCGACTATAACACCACGTGCAAACTCACTTATATCTTGACAACCGGCCATTGTAGCAGCAGTAACCCATCTAACAACTGCGCCAGAAACTTGTTGTCTTATATCGGCTTTGCCGACCGCGGTGCCGTATTTTGCCTGTTTACGTGTCTCTGTATTTGAATACGCATGCCTATACCAGTTGCTTTCGCGCTTCAATGTATACGTCCATCAATAATAACAATTTCTGATACGTAAGTTGCAGTTCACTGATACTAAGAAGTGTTTCCAACCTTTCGTCATCATCATTATTAGGGATATTTCCATCATATTTTAATATTTTACAGTTGACTACGGCATATACATTCCTTGTAACATTGTCACTGAGAACATCTAAAAAAGAAAAAAGAAAGAAAGAAAGAAAATCACATAATAAGCACTGTATGCAAGAGTTAATTATTGTTATTGTCACACATGTCAAAACAAGTTTTGCATGAGCTCGGTTCCGAGAGTTCCGGAACCTGCACAGAAAATTGGAATAGAGATCAACATAAACATCGTTTCCGCCCATTTTATTGCTCATGAAAACCACACATACCATGTTGTACCAGCATACAGTGAGACCTTGCAGAGGTGGTGGTCCAGATTGCTGTATGTACCTCTAATACCCAGTAGCACGTCCTCTTGCATTGATGCATGCCTGTATTCGTCGCGGCATACTATCCACAAGTTCATGAAAGCACTGTTGGTCCAGATTGTCCCGCTCCGCAACGGCGATTCGACGTAGATTCCTCAGAGTGGTTGGTGGGCCACGTCGTCCGTAAACAGCCCTTTTCAATCCATCCCAGCTTGTTCTATATGGTTCATGTCTGGAGAACATGCTGGCCACTCTAGTCGAGCGATATCGTTACTCTGCAGGAAGTCATTCATAAGATGTGCACGATGGGGGCGCGAGTTGTCGTCCATGAAGACGAATGCCTCGCCAATATGCTGCCGGAGGATGGGATTCACGTATCGTACAGGCGTTACGGCGCCTTCCATGACCACCAGCGGCGTACGTCGGCCCCACATAATGCCATCCCAAAACTGCAGGGAACCTCCACCTTGATGCACTCATTGGACAGTGTGTCTAAGGCGTTCACCCTGACCGGGTTGCCTCCAAACACGTCTACGACGATTGTGTGGTTGAAAGCATATGCGACATTCATCGGTGAAGAGAACGTGATACCAATCTTGAGCAGTCCATTCGGCATGTTGTTGGGCCCATCTGCACCGCGCTGCATGGTATCGTAGTTGCAAAGATGGACCTCGCCATGGACGTCGGGAGTGAAGTTGTGCATCATGCAGCGTATTGCGCACAGTTTCAGTCGTAACACCACGTCCTGTGGCTGCACGAAAAGCAGTATTCAACATAGTGGCGTTGCTGCCAGGGTTCCTCCGACCCATAATCGATAGGTAGCGGGCATCCACTGCAGTCGTAGCCCTTGGGCGGCCTGACGAGGCGTGTCATCGACAGCTCCTGTCTCTCTGTATCTCCTCCATGTCCGAACAACACTGGACTCGCATTCGGGAGGACGACGGTTCAATCCCGTCTCCGGCCATCCTGATTTAGGTTTTCCGTGATTTCCCTAAATCGCTTCAGGCAAATGCCGGGATGGTTCCTTTGAAAGGGCACGGCCGATATCCTTCCCCATCCTTCCCTAGCCCGAGCTTGCGCTCCGTCTCTAATGACCTCGTTGTCGACGGGACGTTAAACACTAATCTCCTCCTCCTCCTCCTCCGAACAACATCGGTTTGGTTCACTCCGAGACGCCTGGACACTTCCCTTGTTGAGAGCTCTTCCTGACATAAAGTAACAACGTGGACGCGATGGAACCGCGGTATTGATCGTCTAGGCATGGTTGAACTACAGACAACACGAGCCGTGTACTTCCTTCCTGGTGGAATGAGTGGAACTGATTGGTTGTCGGACCCCTCCGTCTAATAGGCGCTGCTCATGCGTGGTTGTTTACATCTTTGGGTGGGTTTACTTAAAATGGCGCAAATGGCTCTGAGCACTATGGGACTTAACATCTGAGGTCATCAGTCCCCTATAACTTAGAACTACGTAAACCTAACTAACCTAAGGACATCACACACATCCATGCCCGATGCAGGATTCGAACCTGCGACCGTAGCAGTAGCGCGGTTCCGGACTGAAGCGCCTAGAACCGATCGCTCACCGCGGCTGGCGGCGGGTTTAGTGACATCTCTGAACAGTCAAAGGGACTGTGTCTGTGATACAGTATCCACAGTCAACGTCTATCTTCAGGAGTTCTGGGAACCGGGGCGATGCAAAACTTTTTTTAGGTGTGTATTATTATTATTGCTGTGTAGCATTTAAAAAAAAAAAAATGCGTAACACATATATATATAGATATAAATAGGTATACTTACATTTCTGTGAATCATTCAGGAGGAAGCCATACTTTAATCGTCGAATAGTGGTAACGGTATGCTCACTACTTCATTGTCGTCACATGATGAACGAGGACGCTTACTCGCCTCATCAGCATTAGCACAGTCAGACTGACATTTCATATTCACACTGTAGCCGCCACTCATAATCGGACTGAAGTGAAGAGCAGCTGCTCGAACCGACTTACTTTTACTCAGCACCATCATGAGTTTTTGCGTAGTTATTGCTATAGACATTCTGTATCACCTGTGACGCCTTAAAATTGTTTATGAGTACTATGTAGATATTTTAATTAAATTTATTTTAATTGCCTTTAGTTTGTAGCTTAATAAATTCTTGGAGTGAAAAAGAGTACTGTGAATGGGATATGTAACCTACGAATCATGCTGTAAGTGGGGCAACAATTTTTTTTTTTTTTTTGTGAATTCCTTTACCTTCATGGTTACTGGGTCGATGAGAGACCAAAGTGGTCTACTCCATTTGCCATCGTGTTTTATTAAATGTAGCCTTGTACGAAGAATAATGATTTAGTTATAGAATAAACATTTGGTTCTTTGCGTACACCGCTAGTAACGGCTTATATCGGTTACTAGTAGGCTAATATTTTTCAGTATTTCCTTTCATTGTGTAAGCCCTGTGTAAACCCATTGAGACATTTATTTATTTAATTATTTCTCGTTGTTTACTTTATCGTATATTTGAAATTGGTTTCACCTGTGAGAGCTTTGTGTTACACCTTGAATATGTACTTTGAACTAAGCCGCGTGTGGCGCTATTTTTTCAAGCAGTTTTTTATTTTCTAATTTCATATTTTGAATATTCGTTTCGCCTGTTGGCTATTTCTGATGTAACCTGAGCGTGTACTTACAAACCACGCCGCATGTGGCGCTATATTTTATGCAGTCTGTAAACTGTAATGATAACATCACAGTATTAGAACTGTTTCTTATATAAGAAACGTTTAACGTTTTGTCTTACATGCACACTGTCACTAGCAGCCTCTTGGAAGCTGAAGGTGATCTCCAGCATCAGCATACTTCTCTTCGCACTGCTCATTGTAACTTGTCTGTTGTACGTTTAAGTATCTACATTACCACTTGGATTATTTGCTGCTGTTCCACGCGTGTATACATAACTGTATTCAGTCACTTATCAACAGTACAGTGTGAGATTGGACAAAAGTCCGAAACTAGACACCATCAATAAATAAATGAGACTTCCTAATGCAACTAACGACGGTACTCCAACAAATCATTGCATTAAACATAATGTTGCGGTCCTATTTCACCTCTGACATGCTGGAGACCTATAGAATATAAGGTGCTCATGGTCATTCCTCGTATTGATATTGATAGTAAACTTCAGTTAAGAGTGGAATGTAAATTTAATCATTTAATACCCGTTATGTGATGAACATCTACAACAGTTTGGTAAGTATCGAACTGGTGTTTCATGGTGTAACACTTGCCCTTTACATCAGTGTATTAATATCAAACACGAGTCGTGTCTCAGCTAGTGGAGGGGACTAGTCGAAACTAAATTAACAGTTCTCATAAGGCTTGAGATACAGGTATTTATTAGTACAGAGCTGTGCAGCAGCTCAGAAAATGCAAGTTTCAAACCGCGGTTCGTTTTAATCTATACTACCATCCGTCCCTGTTACTGAATGACTCAGGTACGTGACGTAACAGTTAACGCAATGTACAGTCTTAGACATAAAAACTGACCGCCGGCCGGCCGCCACAGAGAGTAAGTCCGAGTCGTTCACTTAAGGTGGCCAATAAAACTGACCCCCCCTGACAACTCTAAGTCGAGCCATCTGCACAATCTGGCAACACTGTAAGATGGGGAAGTATTAGGAGGAAGTGTTGTCTGCTTCCGAGTTGCTATGGATGGAATGAGCCCGTGGTCTTGCGGTAACCGTCGTGCATCATCCTAAACTTAAAGTCGCATGTTCGCGTCCACCTGTTGTTGCTGTTTTTTTTTTTTACGGTCTAAAGTTATGAGTCTGATTGAACATCGAAGACAATTCGCTTAACATTCTACCCACCCGCAATAACAAGTACTCCAGAAGAAATTCCGCAGGACAGCTCGTGGCTGCGTCGCTATCTTACAGCTTACTACGCTCGAGCGTTTCCTCACGCTGCAGCGGCTACCGGCCACCGGCCAGACGCCACCCGCCGCCTGAAATCCGGCGCCGCCCATGTGAAGGCGGCGCCACGCTGTCAGTGTATGTATCAATGCCATTTTCGAATTTGAAGTTCTAGTTATCATCTTGCAGCTGAGCATTGGATTTTGCATACTCGAATATCATGAACTACAGTTAAGCATTATAAAATTGAGTCGCAAGTGGAAAAAGGTGTAACATGTGCAACACAATGTTGACTTTTGGTATAACAAAGGGGTGAATGTAGAGGAGGCACCTAGAAAGATTTGAACTGTGCGTGGAGTGAGTGCTTTTGGGGAAAATACGCCAGAAAAAGGTATTCTTGTTTCAACAAAGATCGTTCAGGCATGAATGATTTTCCACATTAAGGAAGTCTCGACTACTGATATATGTGACAGATTACCATTTTACCATCATGCGACATTTGCATTCAACAGGCAAAGTTCAGAAGCCTGGTGTAGGAGTACTGCATGTTCTAATTCGAAACAATAAAAATCAACGGAGTGACTATTATTGAACGTCATCAGGTCGCTCATTGAGCTTTACTATGCAGACCTGTTACTGGTGACGTGTTATGATGCCTTTATCGTTAACTTCCTAAGAATAAATAAAAGGCTGAGCCCCACCAAAAGACGTAGACTAGATTTAATTGTAGACATAGGGGGGTTGGTTGGGGAAGGAGACCAGACAGCGAGGTCATCGGTCTCATTGGATTAGGGAAGGACGGGGAAGGAAGTCGGCCGTGCCCTTTCAAAGGAAACATCCCGGCATTTGCCAAGAGCGATTTAGGGAAATCACAGAAAACCTAAATCAGGATGGCCGGACGCGGGATTGAACCGTCGTCCTCCCGAATGCGAGTCCAGTGTCTAACCACTGCGCCACCTCGCTCGGTACGTAGACTAGAGTAAAGTGTAGTTTGAACATAATATTTTAGATCTGATAGCTCCAAAAGTGTGTTTTGGGCTACGAATTCTGCCCCAAGGGGTGTGTGCAACACAGCTGGAATTTGTTGTCAACAACTGAGACACCTTTCGGTCGCAGTGTAAGAAAGTCGAGCAACAAAACTACATCACCTATGCTACTGCATGATAACTCACACTGTTGATTTGAGAAACAAAACTATCCAGAAGATTGATAGGAAAGTCGTCTCTCAGGCACTTGGATTGATAGGGAAGTCCTCTCTCAAGAACTTGTCCCTCTCGTCATATATTCGTAAAATTTTACCTTTCCCGCTCCTGATCGATCAACCGTCAAGGCAATTCATTTCTAGACGAAAATACTCTTAAAACTACACTGTTTTAACGACATCGTTAGAACCAGTGGGTTTCTACAGGCGTAGAATTGGCAAACAACTTTAGCATAGTCAGATCGTTGTAGATATCGTGAAAGAAAATTCGGCTGCTGATTAATTTCTCTTTGATGATGAATGTTGCGATTAGTAAACTAATGGAAAATGCAATTAAAATATTCCCTGTACTAATACAAACTAAATTTAGCTTACTACGGAAACATAGCGACGGCAATCTATCTTAAAAAAGCATTATTTGTCTGTAAGACGATTGAGCCTATTTTAACACGAATTCGAAGAATATCACCGACCTTTGACATCGAGAAGATCTGTATTTACTGCATTTCCTGTATCATTCGCAAGTATTATGAATATGTGGCATTTCATAGATAAAATTATGTATTCACAACAACAAAAAATATGTCGGCAGAAAACAAAAGTGGCATTATGAAATTGGCAGTACCGTAAGGTTTTCGCTCTGACAGCATAAGGGTTACTGAAAGTACCAAGACGAATTTTGCTCGAGAGCTGTCTTACGATTTCCTTATTGAGTTTGTATCTGCCTGCTTGTAGCCCTGCTACAAAAGAATAAAAAATCTGGCTTTCAGTGAGTCTAGAAAGGCTTGCAGCTGGTAGCCAAGCATGTTACTTGAGAAATGGTATTTTCCTAAAGTGGGAAGACATCCTTTTGTGGTTGAATTGTTGGCAAATATCACTCAGACGTGTGCCGTTGGTCTAAGCGTTTCGGTGTGTTGAATTTGTACCAATGGTTTTTCTACAGGTTTTTTCTGTCCCAAATAGTGAGTTGAAGTCTCCCTTTAGTATTTTCACGTCATCTTGGTGAATTTTGCTCATAGTATTTTCGAGTGTGTTCCAGAATTTTTCGACATTTTTGGTGTTTTTCTTATTTTCGATGTTGGAGGGGCCATGTGCATTGATGAGTGTTTATTTTTTACTGGGGCTCTGAATGAGCATAGTCATAAGTCGATTGTTGATGGGTGCGATTTCTTTGAGAGAACTGATGATAGATCTGTGTTCGAGAAATGCCATGGCCAAGATTGGTACGCCTTTCGCTACCTTTTGTTGCATTTTGCTCTTGAAGATGCAATGGTTTCCGTAAGGCAAGCTTTCATTGTCAGTTAGTCGTGGTTCTTGAAGAGCAATGATGAGAATTTTTGTCGGTCGATTTATAATGTTAGATAATTTAGTTTTCGTTATTTGGATCAATGTATCGATGTTTTGTTATAAAAAAAGGTCTTATGTGTGTGAAACCTTATGGGACTTAACTGCTAGCGTCATCAGTCCCTAAGCTTACACACTACTTAACCTAAATTATCCTAAGGACAAACACACAGAAACCCATGCCCGAGGGAGGACTCGAACCTCCGCCGTGACCAGCCGAACAGTCCATGACTGCTGCGACCTCGACCGCTCGGCTAATCCCGCGCGGCGTGTAGTTTTCAAATGCATGTTTTCTGCTTGTAGGGAAATTTACAAGAGATCTTCAATATTCTCTGCCGTGATAACCTGGCCTCCCCAGAGTCCGAAATTCCAACTGCCGCCTGTCGACAGTTTGCACAATTCATGTTTGCTTGTGTTTCATTGGTTTGGCCTGGGTGATTCCAGGACCGGACAGGACCAGAGGGTGTTGAAGCCTTTGGAAGCAAATATCTTCAGCCGAGCTCATTGAGCTAACAGACGGTGACCAGAGTAGCGGTGGTTTTCACTCAGACGTGCATGGATTTTGAGTTCAATGGATTGAGTAGTCGCTGAGGATTGTGTTAGTATTTGGTTCACCCCAAGTATTTGATTTCCTCGGTACCACCCATATGGGGGACGGTTTCCCTTATCGGCCCCACGGGATTATTATTATTATTATTGTCACTGTGTCATCAGCAAGTCCGATATGGTGCATCTTCCCACCACCGAAATAGATGTGCATTGTTCGACTCAGTATTTCCATCACATAAATATGGGTTATAATTACGTTACATTGCTGCTAGTAGACATGTTTCTCACTTTTTCTTGGGCAGTTGCTACCTGTTACTCCATCATAGGAATTTATGTACCCAGCATTGTTGCAATACAGACGTTCAAATTATCCGATTTCTGTAGTTTCATTTCGATACCAGATCGTTCTAATCGGATTCATCCAGTCTGGCTTAATGTGGATATCCGAATACGATTCTCATCATTTGATAGACTGGGTAAACCACATTCTTAATCGGACGATTGAATCTAGATCACTTATTTATGACTGGGCCTGAATTCTTAAACACTGTGAAAAATAATAATGCAATGTGCTTATTACTAATGTTTTATTTAAATATAAATATATGAACGAACGAGACAACAGGTTATTTACAGGGGCAGAGCCCCATCCATCATAGCAAAGTAGTGCGAGATTGGTTTCAGGACCAAGAGAGGATAAAGCTGTTGCCGTTTCTTCCACGATCACCGAACATGAACCAGACAGAGAATATGTGGGCAGAGGTAACAAGGTCATTGCCATGTGGACCTACAAATGCAAGCGACCTTTGGACGAATATAGAAAACGTATGGTGGGAAGTAAACCATCACGCTACACTGTCGACGACTTAATGAAAACAATGGCCCTACGCCTTCGAGAAATCTTACGTAATGATCGTGGGTGGGTTGGTTATTAAAAGTATACTCGTCCACAAAACCCATGTGGACAATTATCTGATAGTCGGTCAAGCTTTGCTTTGTCGCAGATCTTTAGATACAAGTCCATTTACTTTCAGTCTCCTCCTTACAATTCTTGCAATGCAAGGTAATTGAAAAATCTCATCCACTCGACGCCAACTGAGGAATTGACTGGTGCATGTGTTGTTCAACACACAGTAGTGGTCACCCTCACTGGAATCAATGACTGTTTGTGTGTGTGTGTGTTTTCGTGCTCACGCACAATCTGAATCAATACTATTAACATTTTAGAGAGACAACCAACAATAAATATTGCATCAAATATGACTGTGAAGTATTTTAATGCGATGAGAAGTTACAAACAGAATTATTACCCAACCCACGACCTGCATATTACGTTACGTTAAGTAAGATGTATTAACTCCTTAGTATCGTTAGCAGAGACAGTGCGCTCTTGTTGTCGAGGCTCGCGACAAGTGCAGCTATTAGCAGTGCCCAATGCCGCCGCGATTTGTTACATTGGTTGAGCGTGGACACTGCAGCAGACGCTTCGCCATAAACAGAAAGAAATCACCTTGGCTCTGACTGCAGTGAGCGGATATCACTGCCTGCGTGTTCTTACAGTAACCAACGTGAGACTCTACTCACAGGTGCCATGCAGCAATTGCAACGGGTATCATGTCATTAGTCATCAGAATATTAACCAGTGATGAAATGTCCACTCTATTTGAATCCCAAGAAAATAGGAACCTTCTCACGAAGGAATGTAAGGTGTTATCAAAATTTATCCAACATACAAAAATTAACTGCAGGGCTTTCATGTATGCAGTAGTAGCTCACATGGAAATATTATGTCTTGGAAGCGTATATTTCATTTCCTCTTCTCATATTAACGCCCTTGTTTTAGTATGAAGTGAGAAAAGAACATGAAAAACTAAAGTTCCTGAGAAGCATTTCCTCTTCTCATATCATAACTTTTATTTTAGTATGAAGTAAAAAAACAAACAGTTTAAGTTTGTGAAGCATAATATGACACAAGATTCTAATCGTAGGCGCTATCGGAAACGCAAAAAGCAGGGAACTGTCCATTCTGTTGTCCAACAGTCTGTCTCCTTTCATGCATTACTCTCGCTGGGAGATTCTTATTTAAGTACTTGTGGGCATCAAGTTCTTCAGCAGAACAAGCCTTATGTTATTGTGCTAATTACGGTATGGAAAAAATGCAACAAAGACGATTTCCCCTAAAGCAGTGGGGATATTTGCAAATGTCAGCCGGCCGTTGTGGCCGTGCGGTTCTAGGCGCTTCTGTCTGGAACCGCCTGACCGCTACGTTCGCAGGTTCGAATCCTGCCCCGGGCATGGATGTGTGTGATGTCCTTAGGTTAGTTAGGTTTAAGTAGTTCTGAGTTCTAGGGGACTGATGACCACAGATGTCCCATAGTGCTCAGAGCCATTTGAACCATTTTTGCAAATGTCTGTATTCAGCAATGACTGCCATCTGCCACAACGCTTCACAGGATCCATGCGGCAGGCAACTCAACTGTGCGTGCACTTCAGATTTCATTCAGTAAGACGTCAGGAGATTGGTGGAAACGTCAAATTAACGTCGCTTTCCGAGTCGTATTCAATCCAGAATGAGGTGTTATTAAGGTAGTTGAGCGTTCTAGCAATTACACTTTTATAATTCCCATATGAGTATTCCGATAGCCAAGAGAACCCGTTAGTGTGAAACTATCGGGAACTGCATTAATATCAAACTGCAAGAACTTGAGACAATACGTGGACTCTTCTCTTCGCTAGGTGACCTATTACTGTTATTTAGGATTCTCTCCGTCCTAGACGTAATGCAAATGGAACTTGAGAGGTGCTCTCCGCTATTCTTGACAAACATCAGCAACTTGTAGTCACTGTGAATTACAACTGCGTGATGATATGGCTCAGGTTGTCAGTAGTTGTGGTGGTGTTATGCTGTCAAACTGCTTACAGTAACGTTAATGGTGCCACACATAATTTAGCGCTGACTACCTACTTAAGTAAAGATAGTGTTGTGACGTCGTCGCTTCTCTTTATTTGGCCTCAGCTTGAGTAATCCGATTTAACGAACATAGTACTCCATTCGCGGGCTGCTAATGATACAGTATGACTACAGAGATCATCGTGCGTGTATTACCTTAGTTCTGCGATGTTTTGCTTAACAAATATTACCCTCAGCGATGCAGTTCGAATGACTCAATACACAGGTACTCGTGTTGCACTTGGTTAAGGGATCAGTTCGCTGCAATCCTGCTTCTACTGTTCCTAAACACTTGTATACTTCATAAATAGTTAAAATGCCTCTGAGCGCTATGGGACTTAACTTCTGAGGTCATCAGTCCACTAGAACTTAGAATTACTTAAACCTAACTAACCTAATGACCTCAGACACATCCTTGCCCGAGACAGGATTCGAACCTGCGACCGTAGCGATCGCGCGGTTCCAGACTGTAGCGCCTAGAACAGCTCGGCCACCCCGGCCGGCATACTTGTATACTGACCATTCGTTATTTGACTAAATATGAACTACAATATGATACGCATATATATATGACGTGGGTTAGCGCCGGTACAAAGCAATGACTAAGGGTTGGATGCCGTTGAAGTCCCGTTACACTGATGGCAAGACAAATGTTCGCAAATCACCTCTATTGCCTCAAGAAACAATTGTATCTTAAATATCGAAGGACCGGCGTCCACACTGTCACAGCGCGTTCAAATACAGCTAAGACGGCAGATGAATATTTGTGACCGACTGGGCTTCGAACCTGGACCTCCTGCTTACTAGACAGACATGCTGATTACTGCACTATTATTTTTTTAAAAAAGTTTGAGAAGACTTTCAGCACCAGGTAGGCGGAGGCAAAGAGGACAGGGATCGAAGATCCGAGGCTTGGCCTCAATGCCTCCCCCATACCTGTCACTGAGCAGCTGCATTATTCCCATGTATTCCATGTTTGCACCCATATATACCTTTCAACTGTGGAAAAAATTGAAGTAGTAATAAAGGTAAAATAAATTACAGACTGCCGCCTCCAATGGCGTGCGTTCCTTGTAGAACGTAACTTATGACAGTGAAAAGGGTAACGGAAAAATACATAACAAACATTCATTCAGAAATATATTCACAATTTAAGTTATTATGCTCTTAACCATAATCCGAGTTGGAGTCTCTCTTCAGTTACAGCTATCCAGTGCGCACCTATTGCACTATTGTAAGAACCGAGATGCAGTATTGTGGATTTAAAATTTTGTAGATTCGTTGTAAGAACTATGAGACCAAACTGCTTCGGTCATCGGTCCCTAAGCTTACACACTACTTAATCTAACTTAAACTAACTTAGGCTATGGACAACACACACACCCATGCCAGAGGGAGGACTCGAACCTCCGACGGTGGGCACTGTCAGGACACAGCAGCCAACCTCTTTTCAGCACCTATCTACACACGCTCCTCGTCAGACGCGAATTGTCATCTTTGCCGCATGCCACATGCGCGGCTCTTTCGGGAATGTCCGAAAGGAAAGACTCTCCGAATCCGGGTTCGAACCTGATCAGGCAAAAATTTTCATCTGACGCCGTTGTTCTATTTTAATGCGCATGACAGCCTGGACATCTGTCCTTCAATCTTTAATTGATTAACAAGGCTGTCTATTTCGATTCGTAGTGTCTGTTCTTTCGGAACACACACACACACACACACACACACACACACACACACACACACACACACACGCTGGCCTAAGTGGCCGATCGGTTCTAGGCGCTTCAGTCAGGAACCGCGCGACCGCTACGGTCGCAGGTTCGAATCCTGCCTCGGGCATGGATGTGTGTGATGTCCTTAGGTTAGTTAGGTTTAAGTAGTTCTAAGTTCTGTTGGACTGATGCCCTCCGATGTTAAGTCCCATATTGCTCAGAGCCATTTGAACCATTTGAACCACACACACACACGCACGCACACACACACACACACACATTTTTATCTTAAGTGCTATTCGGAAAATGTTTGGCAACTCAGTGATAGTGCCGGACTGGAGCTGCATCAACCTACTTATTTCACTAGATATAGTTGTAATTTTCTGACCAATTCCTGTTTAATAAGTGACAACGACGGTGTCTCTCATCGTTTACTTTGTCGGAAACCTGCTTCTCTCTGCCCTAGCCTATACTACAGCAATGAGTGATTGCTCACATTCTTGATACCTCACTGGACGTGCTACTGCAACTGTAGCCAAAGATTCAAATCCCGCTGGAAAAGTATGCTTCAAGTCAGATGGTTTTGCTCCTCCCGTACTGTCATTGAAAACGATCACAACGGCATTAAGTATAGGTATCCTATGAAACCCTTGAGTTCATACTGTGGTGCTGTGAAGATGAAAAAAGTAGTTTTTCACAATTATTAGATGACAGATGGAATTTGTCAGATTCCACTACTTATGATTGCATTATTAACTGTTGATTCACAGACGCTTTTCTGCCGCTTATTGTAACTGTTATTTGAATGTTAGAGCTGGAAGAATAGAAACATACAATTTTCGCCATATGGAATGTTCGAATTCACCCTATGTCTTCACGTTTCG
The DNA here is from genome assembly GCF_021461385.2 of Schistocerca piceifrons. NCBI lineage: Eukaryota > Metazoa > Arthropoda > Insecta > Orthoptera > Acrididae > Schistocerca > Schistocerca piceifrons. The sequence goes on from NC_060149.1 coordinate 725,503,172, forward strand.
AACAAAGGCGGAATATCCGTCAGGAAAGCTGACAACAATAAGCCAGGCCATGCCTGTCTTCTGGTGGATTTGCCAATGACAGTGATGTCAATAACAATATTGTACAGCAAATATACATTGCCAACTCAACCACTGGAGAAGTTCCAAAACTGTGAATCGCGTCTGGTGAATACGCTTTCAAGTTTTCTGTCTGATTAAGTCAGTAAAACACAAATAATTGCCGCAGTTATTAATTTATGACATTTAGTTTGCATTGAGTGCATCGATGTATTACAAGTAATTGCACTCTAGCACCTAAACCTAGTTACAGAAATGCGAATAAGACTCATTGACATATAATGCGGACCTTGCGGCCCTTGCCACCCGCAACTTTGAAACGAAGCTATAGTCACTTCTGAGGTCACTCACAGAACACAGCAGCTGGTATCCTTCCTGGCGGTATAACTGAAACTTGGCAACAGCGCAGAATATTTTGGCAACTCTGTGCTCGACGAGTTACTTCCTTGATGGCACAGAACTGTCCTGCTAAATTCACTAGATATTATCGTGTCATTTCAATTTAATACTGAGTGATTTTCGCTTGAGACGTGACATAAGGATATCTGCTAATCAAAATGGTTCAAATGGCTCTGAGCACTATGGGACTCAACATCTTAGGTCATAAGTCCCCTAGAACTTAGAACTACGTAAACCTAACTAACCTAAGGACACCACACACACCCATGCCCGAGGCAGGATTCGAACCTGCGACCGTAGCAGCCTCGCGGTTCCGGACTGCAGCGCCAGAACCGCACGGTCACCGCGGCCGGCATCTGTTAATCCTTTTGAGTCCACGAAAGTCGTTCCACATGGGAAATACAACTACTGTCGACCTTTATGTTGCGATTTATCTGCCATAGCACTTACTGGGTCAATAAGTAAGTGGAAGACACCGCGCCTATTCGCTACCTCGTAGGTAATGTGCTTGCCTGTCAGGTGCATGCTGCCTCTTTTCGCCTTTCGAGCCTCGCCGAAAGCTAGATTTTTAATTGTTTTGTAGCAGAGCTACAAGCAGGCAGATACCATTTCAATGAGGCAATCGTAAGATAACGCTCTAGCAAAATTCGTCTTTGCTTCTTTTAGTAACCCTTAGTGTCAAAGCGAAAGCCTTGAGGTACTGCTAAATTAATAATGCCACGTTTTTGTTTTCTGCCGACATATTTTTTGTTGTTGTGAATACATAATTTTATCTATGAACTGACACATTTTCATAATGCTTGCGAAGCAAATCATGTGAAGTAACACTTTCACCAACTTGTTGGGAAGGTGGAAAAAGCACTACCCTATCTGGATGCTCTCTGTCTCTTCCTGGATGTCGCGTAATACGACCTTCGAGTAAATGGTTAGAGATGAAGAACCTAGTGGTGAATGAACTCATAGATGAGCTGAATGCGGGATACTACTCTTGAAAAGAATAAGTAGACGATCTATTCACAGTAAGACTTAGAAAATTTGCTAGTACTGTTAAACCTATGTGCACTGAACATTGTGAAAAAGTATTTAAAAACGAGTCCCACGAAAATTGGTGTAGTATTATTTATGGGGAAGCATGTCCAGCACACATACTGAAAAAATATGTTTCTCGATGAAACTTTAGAGAGGGTTGTAGTGTATCTAGAGGTAGCCCTGAATGGAAAACTATTATGAACACCTCACATAAAGAATATTTTCCACTGCGAAAGATAATCTTACAAGCACTAGAAGCTGCTGTAGGCTAAACTGGGGCCTAAACCCAGTACGAACTGGATATACATCCCAGCAAAAAGACCAATGATAATTTATTGGCCTATAATATGAACAAAGTCGAACAGAAGGTGGCTGCTAGGGAGTCTGGCAAAGTGCAGAAACTGGCCTGCTTTCACAAACAAATGGAATTAGCAGCATATCCACTCTTGCAATGGATATTATGCTAGACATGCCAGCCTTACACCTGTGGCTTAAAATGGAGGTAGCGGCAGGGACATAAAGACTAAAAATTGGAATAACTGGATATAGTTAGAATATATGAAATCCCAAATCAGTAAGGCGATGGCTGGGGAAATGCCGATTAACTATACAATTACTTCTAGCTGTTTCAATAAACTTTGCCATGTAACAGTTGGAAGCAGGGAGCAGTGGAAAAACGAACCACAACACCGTGCAGGAGACATAATATAGTGGTTTACTGACAGGTCGAAAACAGATGAAAGTACCAGGTCTGGTGTACTGCCTAGAATCTCTTTAGGGAAGATGGCCACAGTATTACACTTTTTTTCTGTCAGCATGTGCACGGAGGAAAATTAGAGTAGACCCTACAAAAATCGTAGCATCTACTTTTATTCAGACAGCCAAGCAGCTCTGAAATCTGTATCAAATGGTTCTGAGCACTATGCGACTTAACTTCTGAGGTCATCAGTCGCCTAGAACTTAGAACTAATTAAACCTAACTAACCTAAGGACATCACACACATCCATGCCCGAGGCAGGATTCGAACCTGCGACCGTAGCGGTCACGCGGTTCCAGACTGAAGCGTCTAAACCGCACGGCCACACCGGCCGGCAAATCTGTATCAGCCCCTGCAACTAGATCGAAGGTCGTTGCAGAATGCCATGAAGCATTTTCTTTCGGACATGTCCGAAAGAACAGACACCACACATATATCCATATACAGGGTGTTTCAGGAGGAATAGTACATATTTTAGCAGGTGGTAGTACAGGCGAAAAAAATTCCATATAAATGCGTCCACTTTTTATTGAGTACAGAGATACAGCTGTTAGTACGTAACGCTAACAAACTCAAAGCAAAGGCAAATGAGGACATTCAAAGTTGATTTTCAAAAATTCACCCACCAACTTCAATGTACATTTGACTTCTCTTGATAACACCACGTGTAGCCTTACTGAGGTCGTCTTTGCGTGCTTTCATGAGGGCTGCACTATTCATAACCCGAACGATCAAATTGGCTCTTGGGTTTACTTTTTATTTGTAGACTTCGCCTTTAACCATCCCCGCAGGCAAAAATCAAAAGAGATAAGGTCCGAGGACTTTGAAGGCCAAGAAAAGTGCCCATATCTAATGATCCACCTTCCGGGAAATGTTAGATTTGGATAACGTGTCACCTGACGACTAGAATGTGTAGGAGCCCTGTCATACTGGAGGAACATACGCATTCTTGTAGCCAAATGAACCTGCATCTCGGTTCTTACAATAGTGCAACAGGTGCGCACTGGTTAGATGTAACTGAAGAGAGACTCCAACTCGGCTTGAGGTTAAGGTCGAATCCCAAGCGCATGGCCACGAACAATTGGGAGCGGAAACTTAATGTCATCGGAACCTTGTTGAAGGGGCATGACAGGCGATTGTTAGACCGACTGCAGAAAGTTCACATTATAAATAAATACATACTTGGCAAAATATATCATGTCGCAGCAGTCTTACCGATACTGCAGGTCACTGCACATAAAATATTAGCTGTAGCCTCTTGGTATGTGTGGAAACAAAATATCTTCAAAGTATCCCTCCACACGGCGACTTTGCAGAGGCAAAATGGAGGACTTGGGATTAAAGACGTGCTTTTAAACTAATACATGCCACTAAGACAGGAATCACGAAACTTCTGTTCCTCTCGTTAGATGCTGGGGATAGGAACGCTCCTGTTAATGTAGCATGCCAGTCTAGATTACGTCCGAAAGTACTATGGCGATTGGAGCTGTATAAGACTTCCACCAGCACAAACCAACACTAGAACCGTCTATGATTATATTACCACACATCGTCTTCACGAACTAATTCCGGTAAATTAACCTACAAAAAAATGGAGGAACGTCTGGAAAAATGTCAACAATAAAATTCTACCGACTAGAGTCAGTGCCGTATGGTGCGACGTTGTATACGAAACCATACCCTCAGCGGAACGATTATGGAAAATCAAATTGAGACCATCTCCATACTGCGACAAATGTCGGCTTGTAGAAACTGTAGCGCACATCTTCTTATCTGAAAATAGAATCAGAAATTGGAAGAGGACTAGGAAGAAATTAGCACTATCAACAGAACCGCAGATAGTCATATACCGATAACTGAAACTTCACAACCCGACTCGAAATGTTACCCGTCCGCAAAGAATAACAGTTATTCGTGGCTTCTGGGACAGTTTGTGTTTTACGTCGTATCTAACAAAACTTAGAAGAGTACATGTTTTATATTGCAGAAGAACATTTTACGCTGATGAAGAATAACAAATATAAGGCATGGTTTCAAATTTTTTTATCTATTGCTTTATGTGGGCTACGAAGAGGTGGACAGTTTTTTTGATTAGAAGCAGAATACTATTCTTTCACTTTTTTTATTACTGGAATATTCTTTTACGTTGGTTCTAAAATCAGAAATGTTCTAATTTGGCAAAACCCCTCCGGCTCCGAAATTTTTTTCATTTCTGGAAAAATATATGGTTTCCTTACAGACCTAATATGCATCCAGTGCAAAGTAACTTAAATTGTGAATATATTTCTGAATGAATGTTTGTTATGTATTTTTCCGTCACCCTTTTCACTGTTATAAGTTATGTTCTACAAGGAACGCACGCCATTGGAGGCGGCAGTCTGTAATTTATTTTACCTTTATTACTACTTCAATTTTTTCCACAGTTGAAAGGTATATATGGGTGCAAACATGGAATACATGGGAATAATGCAGCTGCTCAGTGACAGGTATGGGGGAGGCATTGAGGCCAAGCCTCGGATCTTCGATCCCTGTCCTCTTTGCCTCCGCCTACCTGGTGCTGAAAGTTTTCTCAAACTTTTTTAAAAAAATAATAGTGCAGTAATCAGCATGTCTGTCTAGTAAGCAGGAGGTCCAGGTTCGAAGCCCAGTCGGTCACAAATATTCATCTGCCGTCTTAGCTGTATTTGAACGCGCTGTGACAGTGTGGACGCCGGTCCTTCGATATTTAAGATACAATTGTTTCTTGAGGCAATAGAGGTGATTTGCGAACATTTGTCTTGCCATCAGTGTAACGGGACTTCAACGGCATCCAACCCTTAGTCATTGCTTTGTGCCGGCGCTAACCCACGTCATATATATATGCGAATCATATTGTAGTTCATATTTAGTCAAATAACGAATGGTCAGTATACAAGTATGCCGGCCGGGGTGGCCGAGCTGTTCTAGGCGCTACAGTCTGGAACCGCGCGATCGCTACGGTCGCAGGTTCGAATCCTGTCTCGGGCAAGGATGTGTCTGAGGTCATTAGGTTAGTTAGGTTTAAGTAATTCTAAGTTCTAGTGGACTGATGACCTCAGAAGTTAAGTCCCATAGCGCTCAGAGGCATTTTAACCATTTATGAAGTATACAAGTGTTTAGGAACAGTAGAAGCAGGATTGCAGCGAACTGATCCCTTAACCAAGTGCAACACGAGTACCTGTGTATTGAGTCATTCGAGCTGCATCGCTGAGGGTAATATTTGTTAAGCAAAACATCGCAGAACTAAGGTAATACACGCACGATGATCTCTGTAGTCATACTGTATCATTAGCAGCCCGCGAATGGAGTACTATGTTCGTTAAATCGGATTACTCAAGCTGAGGCCAAATAAAGAGAAGCGACGACGCCACAACACTATCTTTACTTAAGTAGGTAGTCAGCGCTAAATTATGTGTGCCACCATTAACGCTACTGTAAGCAGTTTGACAGCATAACACCACCACAACTACTGACAACCTGAGCCATATTATCACGCAGTTGTAATTCACAGTGATTACAAGTTGCTGATGTTTGTCAAGAATAGCGGAGAGCACCTCTGAAGTTCCATTTGCATTACGTCTAGGACAGAGAGAATCCTAAATAACAGTAATAGGTCACCTAGCGAAGAGAAGAGTCCACGTATTGTCTCAAGTTCTTGCAGTTTGATATTAATGCAGTTCCCGATAGTTTCACACTAACGGGTTCTCTTGGCTATCGGAATACTCATATGGGAATTATAAAAGTGTAATTGCTAGAACGCTCAACTACCTTAATAACATCTCATTCTGGATTGAATATGACTCGGAAAGCGACGTTAATTTGACGTTTCCACCAATCTCCTGACGTCTTACTGAATGAAATCTGAAGTGCACGCACAGTTGAGTTGCCTGCCGCATGGATCCTGTGAAGCGTTGTGGCAGATGGCAGTCATTGCTGAATACAGACATTTGCAAAAATGGTTCAAATGGCTCTGAGCACTATGGGACATCTGTGGTCATCAGTCCCCTAGAACTCAGAACTACTTAAACCTAACTAACCTCAGGACATCACACACATCCATGCCCGGGGCAGGATTCGAACCTGCGACCGTAGCGGTCAGGCGGTTCCAGACTGAAGCGCCTAGAACCGCACGGCCACAACGGCCGGCTGACATTTGCAAATATCCCCACTGCTTTAGGGGAAATCGTCTTTGTTGCATTTTTTCCATACCGTAATTAGCACAATAACATAAGGCTTGTTCTGCTGAAGAACTTGATGCCCACAAGTACTTAAATAAGAATCTCCCAGCGAGAGTAATGCATGAAAGGAGACAGACTGTTGGACAACAGAATGGACAGTTCCCTGCTTTTTGCGTTTCCGATAGCGCCTACGATTAGAATCTTGTGTCATATTACGCTTCACAAACTTAAACTGTTTGTTTTTTTACTTCATACTAAAATAAAAGTTATGATATGAGAAGAGGAAATGCTTCTCAGGAACTTTAGTTTTTCATGTTCTTTTCTCACTTCATACTAAAACAAGGGCGTTAATATGAGAAGAGGAAATGAAATATACGCTTCCAAGACATAATATTTCCTTGTGTGCTACTACTGCATACATGAAAGCCCTGCAGTTAATTTTTGTATGTTGGATAAATTTTGATATCACCTCACATTCCTTAGTGAGAAGGTTCCTATTTCCTTGGGATTCAAATAGAGTGGACATTTCATCACTGGTTAATATTCTGATGACTAATGACATGATACCCGTTGCAATTGCTGCATGGCACCTGTGAGTAGAGTCTCACGTTGGTTACTGTAAGAACACGCAGGCAGTGATATCCGCTCACTGCAGTCAGAGCCAAGGTGATTTCTTTCTGTTTATGGCGAAGCGTCTGCTGCAGTGTCCACGCTAAACCAATATAACAAATCGCGGCGGCATTGGGCACTGCTAATAGCTGCACTTGTCGCGAGCCTCGACAACAAGAGCGCACTGTCTCTGCTAACGATACTAAGGAGTTAATACATCTTACTTAACGTAACGTAATATGCAGGTCGTGGGTTGGGTAATAATTCTGTTTGTAACTTCTCATCGCATTAAAATACTTCACAGTCATATTTGATGCAATACACACACACACACACACACACACACACACACACACACACACACAGAGTCATTGATTCCAGTGAGAGTGACCACTACCGTGTGTTGAACAACACATGCACCAGTCAGTTCCTCAGTTGGCGTCGAATGGATGAGATTTTTCAATTACCTTGCATTGCAAGAATTGTAAGGAGGAGACTGAAGGTAAATGGACTTGTATCTAAAGATCTGCGACAAAGCAAAGCTTGACCGACTATCAGATAATTGTCCACATGGGTTTTGTGGACGAGTATACTTTTAGTAACCAACCCACCCACGATCATTACGTAAGATTTCTCGAAGGCGTAGGGCCATTGTTTTCATTAAGTCGTCGACAGTGTAGCGTGATGGTTTACTTCCCACCATACGTTTTCTATATTCGTCCAAAGGTCGCTTGCATTTGTAGGTCCACATGGCAATGACCTTGTTACCTCTGTCCACATATTCTCTATCTGGTTGATGTTCGGTGATCGTGGAAGAAACGGCAACAGCTTTATCCTCTCTTGGTCCTGAAACCAATCTCGCACTGCTCTGCTATGATGGATGGGGCTCTGCCCCTGTAAATAAACTGTTATCTCGTTCGTTCATATATTTATATTTAAATAAAACATTAGTAATAAGCACATTGCATTATTATTTTTCACAGTGTTTAAGAATTCAGGCCCTGTCATAAATAAGTGATCTAGATTCAACCGTCCGATTAAGAATGTGGTTTACCCAGTCTATCAAATGATGAGAATCGTATTCGGATATCCACATTAGGCCTGACTGGATGAATCCGATTAGAACGATCTGGTATCGAAATGAAATTACAGAAATCGGATAATTTGAACGTCTGTATTGCAACAATGCTGGGTACATAAATTCCTATGATGGAGTAACAGGTAGCAACTGCCCAAGAAAAAGTGAGAAATATGTCTACTAGCAGCAATGTAACGTAATTATAACCCATATTTATGTGATGGAAATACTGAGTCGAACAATGCACATCTATTTCAGTGGTGGGAAGATGCACCATATCGGATTTGCTGATGACATAATGACAATAATAATAATAATAATCCCGTGGGGCCGATAGGGGAAACCCTCCCCCATATGGGTGGTACCGAGGAAATCAAATACTTGGGGTGAACCAAATACTAACACAATCCTCAACGACTACTCAATCCATTGAACTCAAAATCCATGCACGTCTGAGTGAAAACCACCGCTACTCTGGTCACCGTCTGTTAGCTCAATGAGCTCGGCTGAAGATATTTGCTTCCAAAGGCTTCAACACCCTCTGGTCCTGTCCGGTCCTGGAATCACCCAGGCCAAACCAATGAAATGCAAGCAAACATGAATTGTGCAAACTGTCGACAGGCGGCAGTTGGAATTTCGGATTCTGGGGAGGCCAGGTTATCACGGCAGAGAATATTGAAGATCTCTTGTAAATTTCCCTACAAGCAGAAAACATGCATTTGAAAACTACAAGCCTCGCGGGATTAGCCGAGCGGTCGAGGTCGCAGCAGTCATGGACTGTTCGGCTGGTCACGGCGGAGGTTCGAGTCCTCCCTCGGGCATGGGTTTCTGTGTGTTTGTCCTTAGGATAATTTAGGTTAAGTAGTGTGTAAGCTTAGGGACTGATGACGCTAGCAGTTAAGTCCCATAAGGTTTCACACACATAAGACCTTTTTTTATAACAAAACATCGACACATTGATCCAAATAACGAAAACTAAATAATCTAACATTATAAATCGACCAACAAAAATTCTAATCGTTGCTCTTCAAGAACCACGACTAACTGACAGTGAAAGCTTGCCTTACGGAAACCATTGCATCTTCAAGAGCAAAATGCAACAAAAGGTAGCGAAAGGCGTACCAATCTTGGCCATGGCATTTCTTGAACACAGATCTATCACCAGTTCTGTCAAAGAAATCCACCCATCACAATCGACTTATGACTATGCTCATTCAGAGCCCCAGTTAAAAATAAACACTCATCAATGCACATGGCCCCACCAACATCGAAAATAAGAAAAACACCAAAAATGTCGAAAAATTCTGGAACACACTCGAAAATACTATGAGCAAAATTCACCAAGATGACGTGAAAATACTAAAGGGAGACTTCAACTCTCTATTTGGGACAGAAAAAACCTGTAGAAATACCATTGGTACAAATTCAACACACCGAAACGCTTAGACCAACGGCACACGTCTGAGTGATATATGCCAATGATTCAACCACAAAAGGATGTCTTCCCACTTTAGGAAAATACCATTTCTCAAGTAACATGCTTGGCTACCAGCTGCAAGCCTTTCTAGACTCACTGAAAGCCAGATTTTTTTATTCTTTTGTAGTAGGGCTACAAGCAGGCAGATACAAACTCAATAAGGAAATCGTAAGACAGCGCTCGAGCAAAATTCGTCTTGGTACTTTCAGTAACCCTTATGCTGTCAGAGCGAAAACCTTACGGTACTGCCAATTTCATAATGCCACTTTTGTTTTCTGCCGACATATTCAAAAAATGGCTTTGAGCACTGTGGGACTTAACATCTATGGTCATCAGTCCCCTAGAACTTAGAACTACTTAAACCTAACTAACCTAAGGACATCACACAACAGCCAGCCATCACGAGGCAGAGAAAATCCCTGACGCCGCCGGGAATCGAACCTGGGAACCCGGGTGTGGGAAGCGACCACGATACCGCACGACCACGAGATGCGGACGGACATATCTTTTGTTGTTGTGAATACATAATACTATCTATGAAATGCCACATTTTCATAATACTTGCGAATGATACAGGAAATGAAGTAAATACAGATCTTTTCGAAGTCAAAAGTCGGTGATGTTCTACTAATTCGTGTTAAAATAGGCTCAATCGTCTTACAGACAAATAATGCTTTATTAAGATAGATTGCCGTCGTGATGTTTCTGTAGTAAGCTAAATTTAGTTTGTATTAGTACAGGGAATATTTTAATTGCATTTTCCATTAGTTTACTAATCGCAACATTCATCATCAAAGAGAAATTAATCAGCAGCCGAATTTTCTTTCACGATATCTACAACGATCTGACTATGCTAAAGTTGTTTGCCAATTCTACGCCTGTAGAAACCCACTGGTTCTAACGATGTCGTTAAAACAGTGTAGTTTTAAGAGTATTTTCGTCTAGAAATGAATTGCCTCGACGGTTGATCGATCAGGAGCGGGAAAGGTAAAATTTTACGAATATATGACGAGAGGGACAAGTTCTTGAGAGAGGACTTCCCTATCAATCCAAGTGCCTGAGAGACGACTTTCCTATCAATCTCCTGGATAGTTTTGTTTCTCAAATCAACAGGGTGGGTTATCATGCAGTAGCATAGGTGATGTAGTTTTGTTGCTCGACTTTCTTACACTGCGACCGAAAGGTGTCTCAGTTGTTGACAACAAATTCCAGCAGCGTTGCACACACCCCTTGGGGCAGAATTCGTAGCCCAAAACACACTTTTGGAGCTATCAGATGTAAAATATTATGTTCAAACTACACTTCACTCTAGTCTACGTCTTTTGGTGGGGCTCAGCCTTTCATTTATTCTTAGGAAGTTAACGATAAAGGCATCATAACACGTCACCAGTAACAGGTCTGCATAGTAATGCTCAATGAGCGACCTGATGACGTTCAATAATAGTCACACCGTTGATGTTTGTTGTTTCGAATTAGAACATGCAGTACTCCTACACCAGACTTCTGAACTTTGCCTGTTGAATGCAAATGTCGCATGATGGTAAAATGGTAATCTGTCACATATATCAATAGTCGAGACTTCCTTAATGTGGAAAATCATTCATGCCTGAACGATCTTTGTTGAAACAAGAATACCTTTTTCTGGCGTATTTTCCCCAAAAGCACTCACTCCACGCACAGTTCAAATCTTTCTAGGTGCCTCCTCTACATTCACCCCTCTGTTATACCAAAAGTCAACGTTGTGTTGCACATGTTACACCTTTTTCCACTTGCGACTCAATTTTATAATGCTTAACTGTAGTTCATGATATTCGAGTATGCAAAATCCAATGCTCAGCTGCAAGATGATAACTAGAACTTCAAATTCGAAAATGGCATTGATACATACACTGACAGCGTGGCGCCGTCTTCACATGGGCGGCGCCGGATTTCAGGCGGCGGGTGGCGTCTGGCCGGTGGCCGGTAGCCGCTGCAGCGTGAGGAAACGCTCGAGCGTAGTAAGCTGTAAGATAGCGACGCAGCCACGAGCTGTCCTGCGGAATTGTTTCTGGAGTACTTGTTATTGCGGGTGGGTAGAATGTTAAGCGAATTGTCTTCGATGTTCAATCAGACTCATAACTTTAGACCGTAAAAAAAAAAAAAACAACAACAACAACAGGTGGACGCGAACATGCGACTTCAAGTTTAGGATGATGCACGACGGTTACCGCAAGACCACGGGCTCATTCCATCCATAGCAACTCGGAAGTAGACAACACTTCCTCCTAACACTTCCCCATCTTACAGTGTTGCCAGATTGTGCAGATGGCTCGACTTAGAGTTGTCAGGGGGGGTCAGTTTTATTGGCCACCTTAAGTTAACGACTCGGACTTAGTCTCTGTGGCGGCCAGCCGGTGGTCAGTTTTTATGTCTAAGACTGTACTTTCATTCAGTAGTTGTGACACCAAACTCACTTCCAGTCATGCTCACTTAGTTTCCCGTGGATTTCTTTACGTCACTTCAGATGACTCCCAAGACAATTCTCGGAGAGGTTACATCGCCAATTTCCTAATTCAAACTTGTCTCAGTAACCCGTATTTTAGACTAAGTTTTTGCACTTCTTCATACTCACAGTAGGGCAAGAGATATCTACAACTGCTTTAAAATTCCCTCCAACCACTACGTTTCCAACACGGTGGAGTACATGGTGAATAACTTAAGATCATAGTAATCATCGATGATCTACTGTGCATTTCCGATAAAAACTAAGCGTAGCGTCATTGCCGTGGTTATTGGACAGCTTTTGGGCATGTTACATGCAGTGGAGCTCACATAATAATAGGTACAGAATGCAGATTATAACCTGAAATTTATAGTAGTGAAATATCTGAGCAAAATCTGGAGGTACATCGAAAGGATGTGCTAATGGTAATGAGTGTGGTGCATTTCTCGCAGATGGCAATAAACGCAGTTCCGCAGAGAAAGAAGTTGAAACTGCATCCGAGATTGTCTGGGCAAGACTCAGTATCAAGGGTGGGTATAAACGTATGTCAGATCGTTCTATGATCTCCAGTCTCACACCGAGCGAGGTTGCGTGGTGGTTGGGCACTGGACTCGCATTCGGGAGGACCACGTTTTAAATCCGCGTCCTGACATCCAATTTAGGATTCCCCTGATTTTCCACAATCACTCCAGGCAAATGTCGTGATGGTTGCTTTGAAAGAGCACTGTCGATTTCCTTCCCCAAATTTAAAAGGACAGTCCGAGCTTGTGATACGTATCTAACGATCTCGATGTCGACGGAACGTTAAATCCTAATCTTCCATCCTTCCTTCTAGTCTTACACCCAGACAGAACCGTAATCTTTCAAAAAGAAAAACTACAGTCACTAGTACAAATGTTTCATGATCATATTGTCGCCATTTGAAGATACTTTGATAATCCAACAGTCAATTGGAAGAAATTACATTTTAACTTTCGGCGTTCAAAACAGCTTCCACTCATCTGGGAAAGTTGAAATACAAGTACTGTGTGTTTTTAGATAGAATTTTATACCATTCTTCCCGCAAAATAGTGGCAATTCCAGTAAACGATGATGGACGTAGGTAGGGACGACGCACGTTCCTTTCCAAAACAGATCACAAAGGCTCAATAATGTTGAGATCTGGTGACTGTGGTATCGAGGATGACGCGACAATTCATCCTCGGGCTCGCAAAACCAGTCCTAGGCGATGGAAACTGTGTGAATAGGGGCCATGTCGTCTTGGAACACAGCTTCACCATTGGGGAACAAACATTGTACTGTGGGATGGACCTGATCAGCCAAAATGATCACATAAGCTTTGACAGTAATGCGACCATGCGGAGTAACCGCAGTGACCATGGAATACCTTGATCTAGCTGCCCAGATCATCACCGAACCTCTGACCATGTTTCACACTTTGGACGTACGCGCGTCCAGAAGTTGTAAACAGTGTGAGACAAATGTCTTACGACCAAATAAGTTTCTTCAATTGCTCCATAGTCCAGATTTTATGGCTTCAGCACTACTTCTTCTGTTACGGGCATCTCTATCACTAATGAGTGGTTTTGGAATTCCATCTCTCATTGCAATTCCTAGCTTCGTGTTGTTTTTGTCCGGAACGGGTCTACGAGTGCGGCATTCAGTTCCGCAGTGCTTTTTGCTACTGCCGTCCCCTTACTTTTCGTCACAATCTTCTTCAATGACCGTCTGTGCGCGGTAGACACTGCGGAGAGAAAATTCACGGAACTTCTCCTAATATCGTGTCGGACCTCCTTTTGCCCGCTTTAGCGCAACAACTCGACGTGACATCGATCCAACAAGTCGATGGAAATCCCCTGCGGAAATAATGAGCCATGCTGCCTCTATACCCGCCTGTAATTGCAGTATTGTTGCTGGCGCAGTAGTTTGTGGACGAGCTGACCTCTCGATCATGTAGCATAAATGTTTGATGAGATTTATATTGGGTGATCTGGGTTGCCAGATCATTCACTCGTACTGTCCAGAGAGTTCTTCAAATTATTTGCGAACAGCTGTGGTCTGGTGGCATGGCGCACTGTCAGCCATAAAAATTTCATCGTTATTTGGGAACATGAAGTCTACGAATGGCTGCAAATGGTCTCTAAGTTGCCGAATATAACCATATCCAGTCAATTATCGGTTCAGTTGCACCAGACGACCCAGTCCATTCCATGTGAACACAGCCCACTTGATTATGGAGCCACCACCAGCTTACACAGTGCCTAGTTGACAACTTGGGTCCATCGCTTCGTGGGGTCTGCGCCACACTCGAACACTACCATCAGCTCTTACCAACTGAAATCTGGACTCATCTCACCAGGCCACGGTTTTCTTGCTGTCTAGGGTCCAACTGAAACGGTCACGAGCCAAGAAGAAGCGATGCAGACGGTGTCGTGACATTAGCAAACGCACACGCGTCAGTCGTCTGACGTCATAGACCATTAACGCCAAATTTCGTCTCACTGTCCTAGAGGATACGTTCGTCGTACGTCCCACTTTCATCTCTGCGGTTATCTCACGCAATGTTGCATGTCTGTTAGAACTGACAACTCATGACAAACCCCACTACTCTCAGTCACTAAGGGCAGCCCGTCAGTCACTGCGTTGTCTGTGGTGAGAGATAATGCCGCAAATTTTGCATTTCTTGTCACTGTGGATGTTGGGCTATTGAATACCCTAACGATTTCGGAAATGGAATGTTTTATACATCTAGCTCCAACTACCACCAAGTTCAAAGTCTGTTAATTCCCATCGTGAGATTGCAATCGCGTCGGAAACAGTTTCACATGAATCACCTGAATATAAATGACAGCTCCGCCAACGCACTGCCCGTTTATACCTTTTGTACGCGATACTACCACCATCTGTAATTGTGCAAATCGCTATCCCATGATGGCCGAGCGGTTCTAGGCACTTCAGTTTGGAACCGCGCGACAGCTACTGTGGCAGGTTCGAATCCTGCCTCGGGCATGGATGTGTGTGATATCCTTAGGTTAGTTAGGTTTAAGTAGTTCTAAGTTCTAGGGGACTGATGACCTCAGATGTTAAGTCCCATAGTGCTCAGAGCCATTTGAACCGATATCCCATCACTTTTGTCATCTCAGTGTAAATCTTTGATCGTTGCTTCTTAGGTTATCTTGGTTATGGAAGCATCCACCATACGAGCACCAACAATTTGCCTACAGTCGAATTCACTTCCCTCCGACATAATGCACTCACAATTAAACAGTTCTGACCACGACTGACGCTTGAAACGTATGGATGACATTGTGCAGGTACCGTCCGTGGTCAAATACAGCAGCGCAACCTGTGAGCTTGGCCAGAATCTGCATTCATGTTCAAGCATGCATTTCTCGCGGTGTTTTCAAATTTTTGTCCAAACACTGTAATAGCAACAAATAAACTTGACCTATCTGAGCATTTTCACGTTGACACTGATATCACTGTCCATGAGGCAGGTGTAGCAACCAAGAGCAACTAAAACGAGCGGAAGGATTTATGACGTCGTTGTGGAACAACAGCGATCGAGCTTAATATTGTAATAAAAATTTATTGCGTTTCATTCCGTTTTTTATTGAAATAGAAGAATTTATATGATTAGCAAACAAGGTAAATGAGGCAGTAGGGCCGCATCCCAATAAGAAACTAGAAACATCTACCTTTGGAATCTGGACGGGACCAGGTAGAAGACTGTGTCCCAAGGTTAGAAGAGTACTTAACCAATCCCGTGATGGATATGTACGTAGTAGAAGAGTTCATGATGGGAGGGACCGTCAACGGTATACAGTTACTAATAGAAACGGATACCACTGCCTAGTAGGTGTAAAACAAGGCATGGGGCTGTAGATAATTACGTAGATGTTGAACGAAACGCGTTTAGCTGTCAAGAGGGTAACGCGTGAAGTCTTCAACGACTGCCATAGCAGAATATTATCGAAAGCTCTCTTACAAAACCCAAAGAAATTGTGGTCATGTATATTTGCTGTTAGTGGTACCAAAGTTGGTGTGCAAACACACATGGATGAGCCAGGAACTGAAATTTAGGATAGCAAAGCAAATGCGGAAACGCCAAATTCCGTTCTCAAATGTTCTTTTACAAACGTAAATCCAACGAAATTGCCCCAATTTACCTCTCGCACCACTGCAGAGATTACCTACATCTACATCTGCATACATACTGAAACGTCCCCTTTGAACAATTTATACAAGACTGTGCTTATACTGACACACAATGTTTTTAGCGCAACGCAATCTGACTTTCAAAATTCCCTACTAAAGAATGGCCCTGACTAACATTAAACTATACCTTTCACAAATCACTTACCTCACAAAAATCTTCGCTGCTCAAGCTACCGCAATACAGCGAGCGCCACTACTGCCAGCTAAATAAAAGATTCAAACTATGGAAGGCACTAACTACTGATAGGGATAGTTAGCAAATGAAAGATATTAGTAGAGAACAAACAATGTATTTACCTTGATATCATCATATATAAATATAGCAGTTCATGACAAATTACAAATCTCCGCCATCTCTCTCCCCACATCCACCACTGCTGGCGGCTCACCTCCAACTGCGCAACGCTACGCGCTGTTCACAGCCAGCTGCCTAACACTACAATGGCGAGTATTACAACAATGCAAAGCAGCCACAGACTGCACACAGCACAGCCAGTGATTTTCATACAGAGGTGGCGTTACCAATAAAAAAACCTAAACAGCCTACTTACATAGCCCCCATGCTCCCCACAAAAAATTTTTACAAATTGGATTGGGCAGTGGCCAATACAGATTTGAAAAAAATTTTTCATAATTACAATAACAAAGAAATCAAATGCACACACTTATTGATACAATGTTGGTCAAAAGCTAAAAATTTCTCACAGTCCATAAAGACAGTCCTCATCATTCGTCACAGTAAAATTGCAGTGTTTTTCTCAAAGTCTGACCAGTAAAAGACAATGCACACAGACGTAGTGGATTTCCATGCAGTCTTGAAGAAGTAGTGTTGTCCTTCCAACGGAAAGACAGTGCTGACTCGACATGCAGACAGGTAATGGGCCACAACAGAGTAAACCCACAGCAGAGTCAGTCGACGTTTTGAAGAATATTGGTAGTTAGGTCATCACAGAGCAGACCCACTGTAGTCCTGGTAGAAATTACGGTACTGGTGGGCCACCAGAGGTGCAGACCCACTGCAGTCCTTGTAGCAATTGGTGGGCCATCAAAGATGCAGACCCACTGTAGTCCTGGTAGAGACAGCCAGCAGCCATCTGTTGCAAATGTGCAGGTGCACAATCACCATCGAAGAGTCTTGCGGACAATATAGCAAGTCCATAAACCACCACTTGTGCACTCACAAAGTTTCTGGAATTGTCCTTAGATCCAGCAATGCTGTTATCCAGTCCCTTGCTGAATCATTAACACACGTGCAAACACTAACAGTCCCAACTTCTCACATATTGTCCATATACTATGACCAACAGAAACGTGTGCAGTGAAATGTAACTCACAAGTTACTTAATTTGATGAACTGGTGTCAAGTACAATTTTATAACATGAGAATACAATTACAAAGATACAGAAAACATCATTGAAACATAATAATACAGATAAAATTTGTGGATAATAGGGGCTTTACAAAAGAATAGAAATAAACATATACATCAATGTTACCGGAATTATGACATGAGTACATACATAAAAGATCGGAATAACTTTCGAAACATCAACTTCACACATGAGCATTAACACAAAACAGAATAAATAATGTCTAACATCTTTACAAAGTAAATAACATATTATTAATGCCAATTATATTCGAGGATAACAGTATTCCTCATCATAGTGAATGTAGCTTAGTATTAGAAAAATTCTACAATATAAGTCTTATCAGATAAACATATAAATACAGGAAAAACATAAATACCCAAGGGTACACAAACATATAGCGGAATAATACAAGGAAAGGACAGGGTTTGTTTTACTGCAGTATTTTGCAAACAAAACTTTCTTTACTTCTCGGAGATCTCCCTTCGTTCTTCATTATTTCCAAAAGTCCTATCTATACCTGCTTTCTGTACTTTTCTCGTATAGCCTCTCAGTGCATTTCTTCAAATTCATCGCAACTCATTCTCTTATAGGCTACCCCCTCTTAAGCTAACTTAAATCTACTGAGCTCAGATGCTAAACTAAGGGACGAGGCAATGCAGCAGCATACAACAAATCAACACAAACAGCAATGACAAAAAATGCCAATTTGCAAAGCAAGCAGCAGTAAATCTAAATTACCAAGCAATTCAACATTACAACTAATATGAGGCAATGCTCAGCAAACAAAAAAATAAATCTGGCTTAGCAGAGTAACACAAATTAAAGTTCAGTAGCACTATGCCTGGCAAACAGCAGCTTATATCTAAACATGACATAGCTCAAGCAGAAAAAATATTACAGTAAAGATAACAATGCAGATAAGGGAAATGTATAATCACATCTTAATGTCTAAGTAATTAAAGTGGTGCACCACAACAACTTATTGTAAAAGAAATATTACCATGTACTTGAAAAGAATATTATGTATGCAGTTACTGTTACTAGTCCCTTCTTATTGTTCTTTCCTTTCCAAGTGCACCTTTTTTGAAGAATGTGGATCACAAAATTATTATTTAATAGATCTGTTGACAGAAAGTGTTCACATTAGCAAATGCATTTAATTTTATTTTATGAAACCAATGCTGCAACACAGCTGGAAAACAGATGTCAAATGAAATAAGCAATTACGCAAACCAAAGCATAAAAATACCATTCAATAGTCATGTGGCATTTCGTAAGTCAGTAGCTCTCAACTCTCGTAGAAAGACACTTGTCATAATCAGGTGTGCAGATGTACGAATATTTCCCATCAATTCATAAGCATTTCAGTAATTAGCACAAAGTACGAGTAACCATATGTTTTCAGGTAATGAGCGTGTAATATTTGCGATGCTTTCTACAAAGGAACGTCAATAGCCAGGATAATGGCCTCCCTTTTTTTTTCTACCTGTGCCGCTGAAAGGCTAATGGCTTTTTTTTCGGGCGGCTGTCGCCCAGGTGGGTGCCCGCGACGCATTACGTGCAGGTGGTCACTTAACTTTCTTACGGAAATATTTACGACAGCAGTTTCCGCTACAGTGACAGTCTCATATAAAATGTTTCACAGGTCAAGAATTTGCGTTGCAAATGTGTAGAAACAAAATGCTATTGATATAACAGTGTCCAAAAAATTTTCGCCAGCATTGTGATACATTCACACATGATTCACACATGTACACACATTTCATAATTCTAAAGTATGATTCTTGGTTTCCAACATCCTTTTCCATAAGTTAGAGTCCCTAATCACTATTCATTACTCCTTACCTTATTACACATATATATATTCGTCGACACGTCAATCTTGCGACGACACTTCAATATTTCATCATAATAAATACATAGCATAACCAAATTCCTCATATAGCACCAGCTTATTAATCATAAACATACCTCAGCAGCATAATACACATCGTCGTCGTAAAAAATATCATAACACCTTAGTCAAATCTCAAAAACGTCGTAGCTTTCTGCAATAATGTCAAAACCTAAAAAAATTCTCTGCTCATATCAAAAGTGTCATCTGCCTCAAACATACTTTAAAAATCATGATCCCATACCAAATACATCATTCAAAGCTCTCATAGTATCACAATGGGTCCGAAAAAATATGAACAGTTCACACAGTACAGACAAAATACAATTTCATAAGTATGAAGTTATCCAACTGTGTAATTGCGTAAACATCTGTCACTGATGTAATGAAAAATGTTTATCTCTCAGTTAAATGATCAGATAGCTGTGTAATTCTGTATTAGAGAAATATGGTACCGATGTGTAAAGTTGTATAAGCAAATACCATATTAGCTAGGGTTCCTTGTGGTTGCCACACACATGGTACACAAAGTAGGCGTATACCCCCCTGAGGATTAATGTAATTATACCCTCAGGTGTTACAGATTACAGCAATGAAATGAAATGTATCACTGAAAACCTTTGTATCATTGTACTTCAAATATCTTTAAAAATAAATGTTTTAAATACAAAATTAATCACTCAAATGCGTGTCCTGTAGCGCTAAATGTGCGTCTTTCTGTAAGATAATTCTGTGGAAGTGTCGTACTTATCGTCCTCCGAAAGCTAAGTTCTGCAGAAGTCAATGTACTTACCTCATGATAAACAAAAGTGAAATGCTTTATGTATAGATATCTTAGTTATTACGCTTATTGCCATGATGAAGAAAGTACTGTGCTGTAACGTATTGTTGTGCTACGGAAAAGGCAATCTCATTGTAGCTATACCACAAAAGTTACTACTAAAACATGTTTTACTGTGCAGAATAAAACAGAAAAACTGTGCAGAAATAAAACAGAAACACTACAAAAGCAACATTGTAAATTGTCACTCATTAGAAGCGTCGTGATAAAACCGTGTAGTTGTCATTTAAACTAACCACTGTGTCGTCTGGTATCTCACAGAAAGTACATTAAACCCAGAATGTATTTTCAAGTAAACCAAAATGTTGCATTAAAATCTCATTAGCAGTACCAGTATGTGTCCCAAGTATGTAAGCCTGATAGTCGTTACGTAATCGTGCAACTAACAAGCAAGAATGTACAAATACAACACTGTGTCGTCTGTTCACTATAACAATGCATTCGTAATTTCTGTTTAAAAATGTTCCCTAGGTTCTAGACTGGATATTTAACTTCAAACATTGTTGCATGTTAACAGTTTCTTAAGTCTGACAAAGCATACTAGAAATGTGAAGTGAAAAGTTTTATGGCAAAGACAAAGTTAAAAAGCAGATTATCTTTCAATAAATGGTTTTACATGTGAAATGTGGTGTAAACCTTTACTCTTCCTAGTACGCAGAGTTTCAACTTCAACGCAATTATCATGTGGTATACGTCGGATTCTGTATGGTCCATTGTAAACTAGAAAGAATTTGTGACTCAAGTGTTTCTTCTTATGTGACAATGAGTGAGCTTTAATGAGAACTTTCTGACCAATATACAATTTCTTTGCATTTGCTTTACCGTGTAGTTTTCTCCTTTTGTCTGCTGCAGATTTTATATTTTTAAGAGCCAAATCAATTATGTCTTTGTGTCGAAGTTTACGTGTATTCGGGAAAGGTACAAGCTCTCTGATTCTGTTCGGTGGTTCTTCATTCTTCAGTACAAGAGTAGGTGGTAAAGCAGTGGAATCATGAGGCATTTCATTCAGCACGTTTTGAAATAAGTGTAAATATCTGTCCCAATGCTGATGCTTTCTGTGACAATAAAGCCTGCAAAGCTTATTGATTTCTTTCATAAACCGTTCGGAGGGGTTACAATGTGGTGAGTACAATGAAATAAAAACAGGTTTGATTTTATGGTTGCGAAGCATGTGTGACCAAACAGCAGATCTAAATTGCGGTCCGTTATCTGAAATGACTTTAGCAACGTGGCCAACTTCACGTAAGAAATTTTTTACAAAGGCGTTGGATACAGACCGTCCAGTGGCTTTACGTAACGGTGTGAAAGAAACAAATTTTGAAGTAAGTTCAACAGCGACTAGAACGTACGAAAATCCATTAGATGTTCTGACAAGCGGTCCCAAGAGATCAACAGCAGCAAATTCTTTTAATTTAGAAGGAATGATAGGAAACAACGGAGCACGATGTGAGACAGTAGATGGTTTCGCCTTTTGACAAAGTTTACAAATAGACAAGACTCTTCGAATTCTCTTTTCCATATTGTTAAAATAACAAGTCGTTCGAAGAATATGATAACATTTTCGTGGACCAAAATGTGCGTAGCTGAAATGAATGTACCAAATGAGCTTATTAACAAAATCGTCAGGAATGCAAAGTACCCATAGCTTGTCATCAACAGTGCAGCGTTTGAACAGTATGTTGTTTCTAACCAGATAATAATGCCGAATCTGTGTGTGTGTCTTTTCATGCCATTTGTTCTTGATGTCTTTCCAAATCGGATCTTTATCTTGTTCATGAGCAATGTCCTTTAAAGATGTGGTGATGAAGTTTTCAAAGGCGACTTTCTGAATGTAAAGAATACCGAAATTTTTCTCGAGGTTGCCTTCTGTGGTACTTTTCTCAAGCCCAGCCGGTGCGCGTGACAGTGCGTCCGCAACAATGTTCTCCTTGCCGGGAATGTAGACTGTTGTGAAGCGGAATTCTTGCAGAAACAATGCCCAACGTTTTAACCTGTCATTATTTAATTTTAAAGACATAAGAAATTGTAATGCACGATGATCACTGTATACTTTTACGTGCTTACCAGAAAGAAAGAAACGGAATTTGTTAAATGCCCAAACGATAGCTAAAGCTTCTAATTCAGTAACGGAATAATTTTTTTCAGATTTTGTTAGCACTCGGCTAGCAAAAGCAATGGTTTTCTGAATGGTAGTGCCATTTTCTATGGCTTCTTGAAATAAATGGGCACCAAGACCGACTTTAGAAGAATCCGTGCTAAGGCAGAAATCTTGTGACAGATCTGGATGAGCTAAGATTGGCGCGTGAAGTAACGCTTCTTTCAAAGAATTGAATTCCAACTGTGCTTGTTCGTCCCAGTTCCAAATAGTATTTTTTCCAGTGAGAGAACAAAGTTTTGGTGTAACAAGAATTTGCATATTCAGAAAACGACGGTAAAAATTTACGAGACCTAGAAAACTGCGGACTTGTCTTTTTGTGGATGGCACTGGAATAGCTCTGATTGCTTCTAACTTTTCAGGATCCGGCTGAATCCCTTCAGAAGAAATAATATGTCCCAAAAACTTCACCTTTGTCCTACCGAATTCAGACTTTTCCAAGTTAACTGTACTTCCAGATTCTGCAAAAATACGTAACAAACTGTTGAGGATGCGATTATGTTGTTCCCATGAAGCTTCTGCTATCTGAATATCGTCCACATATAAGGTGATGTGACGTTTTAAGAACTCAGGTAATATGGAATTTAACCCACGAATGAATGCTGCCGAAGAAATGTTCAAACCAAAAGGAAGTTTCCGAAACTGATAACAAACGCCGAAACAAAGGAAAGCTGTGTATTTTCTACATTCTGGATGAAGTTCGATCTGATAAAAGCTGGATCTGAGATCAATGGAAGACAACACTTTTACACCATTAAAATTTTGAAGAAGTTCTTCTAACGTTTGCGGCCTGTCTGTTTCAGGAATAATGATCGTATTAATTTGTCTCGAATCTAAGACAAGCCTGATCGATCCATTTTTCTTCTCAACAACATGTAATGGATTGTTGTATTAGCTTACTGCAGGCTCAATAATGCCCTCATTAAGCATAGATTGTATTTCTGTTCTAACACGGTCCCTATAATGCGCCGGAATTACGTATGGTCTAACACAAAATTTAGTATGCTCACGAACACGAAATTGGTATTGAAATCCCTTGATTGTTCCTGTTTTATGAGTAAAAACTGTGGAATGTGCTTGTAAAATCTCAAAAAGGTCCTGCCTATCAGTGTCATTACAATTCTCAATTGTTTGAATTTTATTCTGAATTAACTTATTAGTGTCTAATGCGCCGTCGATATCATCCCTGTCAGTACTTGCAGAGTGATTGTTAGTGTCTAGTTCCGTAGAAAAGTCCGAACTGTTGTCTAACAGAAGGTAAAGCCGATTAATTTCCTCGTCATGGTTTGAGAGCCAATCTTCAAATTTCAAAGCTATTGACTTACCTTCTTTCTCTAAACTTATTTCAGCATCGTGAAAGTTTAAGATTGCTTTGTATTCATTCAAAAAGTCTACTCCCAATATAATTTCCGTCGACAATAATGGAACAATGAGAAAGTTCATAGAGAAGCTGTGGCTTTGACAAAAGAATTCTAAATTGGTTTGTTGGCATACATCTACACTTTTTCCAAAGACTGCACCTTGTAATTTAATCTTACGTAACGGAAGTGTGGGGCAATCTTTCGATTTGTTGCATTTGCTAAAGGCTGTTTCACTGATTACTGAAATGGGACTGCCAGAGTCAAGTACTGCCGTAAATTTTACGTCATTTACAGTAATGTGAATCACAGGATATGCAATGTTGTTATGTTTTACGTCGTGTTCCTGGAGTAAGATGTCCCTAATGTCTTCCATTTTTACGTGATTACTAGCTACGGCAGCTGCGTCGTTAGTGTCATAAGAACGTTTTGTGGCTGCCAGCGGTGTGAGTCATTGCCTATTGTCTCTTTGTTGGCGCGCGTCGTTATTGGGATTTGGAGACCTAACTTCTACAAATTCACCTCCTCGAGAGGGCCCTGCTCTGTTTGAATCCCGCCAGTTCTGATGCAATTCAGGTCTGTCGTTACGATCACATCGCCTGTCGTCATGTCGGTAGTTCCTGTAGTTTCTTTCTTGTCGGTTAAGTGGTGGAGAATTTCTCCCTGAATCGTAACAGCGCGCTGAACTGTTGCGTCTGAAGTTATTCTGTCTCCCTTGATAATAATTATTTTGGTTCCCATATTGTCTGTTTCTCTTATTGTCTCTGTGATAGTCACTACCGCGGAGAGGTGATCTTTCCCTGTAATTATTACTACTCTGCCAACGGTTGTCGTACGGGTGGTGTCTATTTTGGTCACGATTTGCGTTGTAAGAATAGACCAGTCGTGTCCGGTTATTGTTTCTGTCGTCACGGAATTGTGACGGATGTGACCTGTAATTGTTGTGTCCTTGTTTTCGCGTTCCGCGATTATCAGTGTCAATTTCTAGTTCTTGTAACAGTTCCTGAAAAGCTTCAATGTCGTCTTTGCAACGTCCTGCTAAAATAATATGCCGTAAATGTTCAGGTAATTTGATTAAGCAAATGCGGATGAGTTCTGAGGGGCTGTATGGGTTTGACAGGTACTGATTCTTGTGCAACATGTCTTCAAAATATTTCACAAGACTGGAGAATTCAGATTGTTCGAAATGTTTCATCATTATGATAGCATATTTTACTCGGTCTTGTCTGGCTTGAGACCAATATGCTGAGAGGAAGGCTTGGTAAAATTCTCCTTCACTGTGGCAATTGTGAATGACCGATCGCATTCTTACAGCTGGTTCATTCTCTAAGTAGCCACACATAAATTCTAATCTGTGTTCCAACGACCAGTTGGGAGGAAAACAATGAGAGAATTGATGGAGCCATGCTTGTGGATGAATGTCGTTGCCAGAATTCTTAAATGTTTTGAATTTACGTGTAGTAATGAACAGCTTATAGTCAAAATCATCATGTCGGCGAGTCGCATATCGGTCATTGTTAGGTTGTGTCGGCCGTTCCATCTCAAAATTCGGTGCACATTGCCAATTTCTTTCATAACTTCCGAAATGCCCTGTGTTATTATTTTGCGGCTTTTCCGTGTTTCTAAGTCCCTCTTCCCATGTTGGAGCGCCAGTGTCCTCTGAAATACGTAATTCTTGTATTACCTGTGTCAGCTGATCTTGTACTTCCCGGATTTCTCTTTGGTGTTGTGTATTAATTTGATTCTGATTTTGTTTGAATTTTCTTATTTGTTCATACTCTTCTGTGTCAGTGAAGGCTACGGGTCTTGTGTCATTCAGATCATCATCTACCTTTGTAGATAAGTTAGTGACCTGATCCGAAAGTTCGGCTACTTTCTCCGATAGTGTCCTTATTTCTTCAGTGTGTTTTTCTGAACCAAGTTTCAGAGTATCTACTGTGTCCTTAAAGTTTTCCTGAGTTTTTGCAAGTTGCGTAACCGAATCGGTAGATGCAACTGAGTCAAATTTAGCTTGCAAGGTCTCATGATTTTCATGAACAATAATTTGCAGTTCTTTTATGGCTGCTTCGTAATTCTGTAATGCATTTTCATGCCGCGAAAAAATAGGTTGAAAATGCTCACAAATTTGTGTTTTTACGTCATTACAGACTTTTTGACATTTCGATTCAATGTTATGTAACTCAGTAGTTAATTCTTCACGTGTTTGTTCAAGTGTTTGTTCCAATGAGTCTAACTTTTTAAGATTTTGTTCCACTGTGTCTAACTTTTGAAGCTTTTGCTGTGTTTGTCTCTGATTTTGTTCCATTGTGTCTAACTTTTGAAGCTTTTGCTGTGTTTGTCTCTGATTTTGTTCCATTGTGTCTAACTGTTGCTGTGTTTGTCTCTGATGTTGTTCCATTGTGTCTAACTTTTCAAGCTTTTGTCCCATTTGTTGCATTAATTGTAATAACAATGCACTGGTGTCTGAAACATGTTCCTCAGTGCTTTTCGGCAGTGAAGTTGCACCGGCAACATTCACATTTTGACAAGTGGAAAATGTGTCTTGACTCATTTGAGAAAACGGTGGGAACCCAAAACCTGAGTCTGCAGTATTTGCAATATTGTGTTCTGTCATTCCCGATTCCTGAGGCGAGCTGTTGCCGACCAATCGATCGATAACGCTTCCCTGTTCACTACCTGTTTCACTGTCTACACCATTGTTTGCCGCCCGCTCCATTTCCCTATGCGCAATTACCAAATTACTACTTTGAACATTAGTTAATTCATTACTCTGCGGCGCTAACACACTGCTTTCGTCTTCACTGTCATTTCTCAGTTTACTTTGGAGCCTAGTATTACGTTTTTCACACGCCATTATTGTCACAGTATTTCACACGATAACACAGAAAAGCGCAATTTGAAGAGCAAAATAAAATAACATAGCAATGGAAATAATGTCTACTTAATTGCCAGCGCAGCTGCGAAATACTTGGTGCAAATCTACATGCGTGCCACAACTGTTTTACTGTACAACAATGAAAAACTACAACTACAAAGGAAATTCTCTCTATAATTACGCGCTAGCAATAAACAATAGC
Organism: Schistocerca piceifrons; assembly: GCF_021461385.2. Classification (NCBI taxonomy): domain Eukaryota; kingdom Metazoa; phylum Arthropoda; class Insecta; order Orthoptera; family Acrididae; genus Schistocerca; species Schistocerca piceifrons. The sequence continues at coordinate 725,530,174 of NC_060149.1, forward strand.
TACACTAATTACACAAACTACAAGAAAAAATCAGAAGATTCCAGGTTCGAATCCTGGCAGGGTCGCCATATGAAACGTCCCCTTTGAACAATTTATACAAGACTGTGCTTATACTGACACACAATGTTTTTAGCGCAACGCAATCTGACTTTCAAAATTCCCTACTAAAGAATGGCCCTGACTAACATTAAACTATACCTTTCACAAATCACTTACCTCACAAAAATCTTCGCTGCTCAAGCTACTGCAATACAGCGAGCGCCACTACTGCCAGCTAAATAAAAGATTCAAACTATGGAAAGCACTAACTACTGATAGGGATAGTTAGCAAATGAAAGATATTAGTAGAGAACAAACAATGTATTTACCTTGATATCATCATATATAAATATAGCAGTTCATGACAAATTACAAATCTCCGCCATCTCTCTCCCCACATCCACCACTGCTGGCGGCTCACCTCCAACTGCGCAACACTACGCGCTGTTCACAGCCAGCTGCCTAACACTACAATGGCGAGTATTACAACAATGCAAAGCAGCCACAGACTGCACACAGCACAGCCAGTGATTTTCATACAGAGGTGGCGTTACCAATAAAAAAACCTAAACAGCCTACTTACAATACTCCATGGCTAGCAAGGTGGAGGGTACCAGCCATTTCCTTTCCTGTTCCACTCGCAAATAAAGCGAGGGAAAACAGTCTTATCTAGGAGTCTCCGTATTAGCCCTAATTTCTCCCATCTTACTTCCCTTCTCATTAGCGAACTGTACGTTGGCATCGGTAGAATCGTTCTGCAGTCGGCCTCAAATGCCGGTTCTCCAAATTTCCGCAATAGTGTCTCGAGAAAACAGTGTCGTATTCCTTCCAGGGATTCCCATTTGAGTTCACAAGGCATTTCCGAAATACTTGCCCCCTGATCGCAGCTGTCAGTAACAAATCCAATTGCCCATCTGTAAACTGCTACGATGTCTTGCTTTAACCCGAGCTTGTGGGGATTCCACACACTCTGTAGTACTCAACAATGGCTCGCACTGCCATTCTGTACGCCGTCTGCTTTACAAAAGAGTTACACTTTTCCAAAATTCACCCAATAAAACGAAATAGAGCATTCACCTTACCGATTACCAACCTGACGTGCTCATTCCATTTCATATCGTTTTGCAGCGTTACGCCTAGATATTTAATCGATGTGACAAAGTCAGGGAGTACATTACTAATCTTATATTCGAACGTTACACGATTGTTTTTCCTCCACATATGCATTAACTTAAAATTTTTCTACTTTTAGAGCAAGCTTCCATTCATCACACCAACTAGAAATTCTGTTTACGGCATCTTGTATCCCCCTACAATCGCTCAAGGACGACACCTTCCCATACACCGCAGCATCATCACCAAACGGCTGTAAATTTCTGCCGGCCGCTGTGGCCGAACGGTTCTAGGCCCTTCAGTCCGGAATCGCACTGCTGCTACGGTCGCAGGTTCGAATCCTGCCTCTGGCATGGATGTGTGTGATGTCGTTAGGTTTAAGTAATTCTAAATCTAGGGGACTGATGACCTTAGATGTTAAGTCCCATAGTGCTTAGAGCCAATTTTTTGTAAATTGCTATTGATCCTGTCACTGATGTTGACGAACAGTTAAAATTGCTTAAACTGAACAAAGCTCTAGGGTTCGATAGAATCCTTATCTGATTCTATACCGAATTTGCGGCAGAGTAACCACTCTTTTAACCAGGATCTATTGTAGATCTCTAGAACAAAAGTCCTTGCCAAGTAGTTGGAAGACAGCACAGGTCCCAAGCATCTACAAGAAGGGTAGCAGAAAGTAGTGTAGCTAGGAGCGTTCTGACATAAAGTGCTACCTTCAACATCTCCCCTCTCTCCCTTAGACGTCATCGATGTTGTCCTGCAACCTTGCCAGATTTCACCCACCACTCTGACATAGGGCAATTGCCATATGTATATACAACAGCAGAAAATTCAGAATATCCCAATGGTGCTACAAGATTTTTCCCCCACTCCCACGACATCGCTGTGGAAGTAGGACTGTTGTCTTAAATATAAAACCGAGCGAGGTGGCACAGTGCTTAGCACACTGGACTCGCATTCGGGAGGAAGATTGTTCAAACCCGCGTCCAGCCAATCTGATTCATGTTTTCTTAAGTCCCCTAAATCGCTTCAGGCAAATGCCGGGATGGTTCCTTTGAAAGGGCTCGGCCGGCTTCCTTCACCATCCTTCCTTAATCGCCGGCCGCGGTGGTCTCGCGGTTCTAGGCGCGCAGTCCGGAACCGTGCGACTGCTATGGTCGCAGGTTCGAATCCTGCCTCGGGCATGGATGTGTGTGATGTCCTTAGGTTAGTTAGGTTTAAGTAGTTCTAAGTTCTAGGGGACTTATGACCACAGCAGTTGAGTCCCATAGTGCTCAGAGCCATTTGAACCATTTGAACCTTCCTTAATCCGGTGGAACTGATAACGTCGCTGTTTGGTCACCTCCCCCAAATCAACCAACCGACCTTATGTATACACTGACAGGAAGTACAAAAATCCAAGATGATATATTGTCCTGTTGGTGTGAAATTCGAGGATAGACTCTACGACCTCAGAATCCCAAATGGCGACCCAAAGTCGCTAATCTGGGATAATGACACAGGCTCTGTGATGTCATAATCTAAGATGGCAGACCTGGACTTACTGGCACAGGCTTCTGGGTACACTTGCACAGGTTCTATGTCATCAGAATCCGCGATAGCGATCCAAGATATGGGATTTGGGGATACTGACACAGGCTCTATGATGTCAGAATCCAAGATGGTGGACTTGTTGGTACTGGCACAGCCTGCGTGGTTCACCGATGACTTGGGCTAAATATAGAATTAAAGATGGCTAATATTTTGGATACTGGAACAGTCTGCATGGTTGCCAGATCACGTATCCTAAGTTTAAAATGGTGGTAAATTCAAAATTAAATGGTTTTCACACTCCTATGACGTTCACTTACCCTAAGTTTAAATCCACTTGTGCTGTGTATAAACAATTTCCCCGGCTTCTCTTTCGTCACTGACACAGTTTGCATCAGTGTTCGCCTAAGTTTTGATCTTACCTGATCCTACCTCAGGCATGGATGTATGGGATGTCCTTAGGTTAGTTAGGTTTAAGTAGTTGTAAGTCTAGGGGTCTGATGACCTCAGATGTGAAGTCCCATAGTGCTTAGAGCCATTTGAACCATTTTTTGATCTTACCTGCTCTATGTTGAAAACTACACTCCTGGAAATGGAAAAAAGAACACATTGACACCGGTGTGTCAGACCCACCATACTTGCTCCGGACACTGCGAGAGGGCTGTACAAGCAATGATCACACGCACGGCACAGCGGACACACCAGGAACCGCGGTGTTGGCCGTCGAATGGCGCTAGCTGCGCAGCATTTGTGCACCGCCGCCGTCAGTGTCAGCCAGTTTGCCGTGGCATACGGAGCTCCATCGCAGTCTTTAACACTGGTAGCATGCCGCGACAGTGTGGACGTGAACCGTATGTGCAGTAGACGGACTTTGAGCGAGGGCGTATAGTGGGCATGCGGGAGGCCGGGTGGACGTACCGCCGAATTGCTCAACACGTGGGGCGTGAGGTCTCCACAGTACATCGATGTTGTCGCCAGTGGTCGGCGGAAGGTGCACGTGCCCGTCGACCTGGGACCGGACCGCAGCGACGCACGGATGCACGCCAAGACCGTAGGATCCTACGCAGTGCCGTAGGGGACCGCACCGCCACTTCCCAGCAAATTAGGGACACTGTTGCTCCTGGGGTATCGGCGAGGACCATTCGCAACCGTCTCCATGAAGCTGGGCTACGGTCCCGCACACCGTTAGGCCGTCTTCCGCTCACGCCCCAACATCGCGCAGCCCGCCTCCAGTGGTGTCGCGACAGGCGTGAATGGAGGGACGAATGGAGACGTGTCGTCTTCAGCGATGAGAGTCGCTTCTGCCTTGGTACCAATGATGGTCGTATGTGTGTTTGGCGCCGTGCAGGTGAGCGCCACAATCAGGACTGCATACGACCGAGGCACACAGGGCCAACAGCCGGCATCATGGTGTGGGGAGCGATCTCCTACACTGGCCGTACACCACTGGTGATCGTCGAGGGGACACTGAATAGTGCACGGTACATCCAAACCGTCATCGAACCCATCGTTCTACCATTCCTAGACCGGCAAGGGAACTTGCTGTTCCAACAGGACAATGCACGTCCGCATGTATCCCGTGCCACCAAACGTGCTCTAGAAGGTGTAAGTCAACTACCCTGGCCAGCAAGATCTCCGGATCTGTCCCCCATTGAGCATGTTTGGGACTGGATGAAGCGTCGTCTCACGCGGTCTGCACGTCCAGCACGAACGCTGGTCCAACTGAGGCGCCAGGTGGAAATGGCATGGCAAGCCGTTCCACAGGACTACATCCAGCATCTCTACGATCGTCTCCATGGGAGAATAGCAGCCTGCATTGCTGCGAAAGGTGGATATACACTGTACTAGTGCCGACATTGTGCATGCTCTGTTGCCTGTGTGTATGTGCCTGTGGTTCTGTCAGTGTGATCATGTGATGTATCTGACCCCAGGAATGTGTCAATAAAGTTTCCCCTTCCTGGGACAATGAATTCACGGTGTTCTTATTTCAATTTCCAGGAGTGTATATAATGTGAAATAGGAATATGACAGTTTCTTTATTAAAACAATTACCACACTGGGGAGAGCCTACTTCGATGATATATACTGTACAGACAATGTTTACAAAATTAATTTATCAGTGTACAGACAGAAAGAAATTTATACAAAATATGTCTACAGGTTTACATGGTTTTTTACAGTTGATGCGATTTTACGTTTTTTTTCTCCCAACAATGTAGAAAAGTATAGCATAGTTGATGGGCATACATATTTTTTGTACTACAGTTGGTGCACTTTTATTCGTAGTTCCCCTGTTGGACAAAAATAGGAAAAAAACACGAGAAATGCATGCTTGAACATAAAGTCAGATGCTAACTAAGCCTTTAGGTTGTGCTGTTGTATTTCACCGTAAATGGCGCCTTTGCAATTTCCTCACTACATTGCAAGTGTCAATAGTGGTCACAATAGCGTTCTGTATAGTTGTGAATGCATTACGTCGGAGCTAAATGAATTCGGATGTCTGCAAATTGTTGATGCTCGTACAGTGGGTGCTTCCATAACCAAGGTAGTCAAAGTATTTGCGGTTTCAAGAGACACCCTATCAAAGATTTATACCACACACAGGGCCAGAGGAAAAACATCATCCAATAAGTATGCATGCAAGTATGTGTCTAGTGATTGTGACAGACAGTCATTGAAGAGGGTTATGACGAAAAATAACAGAAACCCAAACTCAAAAGTCACTGCAGAGTTCAATGTCGCACTCGCGAACGCTGTCAGCCAGATAATAGCAGTGCCAGCCGGAGTCCCAAAACCCCTAATCAGTGATAAAAACGCCTGTAACGCCTGTTAACAGGAAAATGTGGTGCTGAAGTCATAAAACCTGAATTGTGGAGCAGTGTAAGATGTTAGTTTAGTCGGATGAGTCTTGTTTCATACTGTTTCAAATTTCTGGCCGAGTTCGTGTCCAAAGAGTGAAACATGGCTTCGTTCAGTGACGGTTTGGGCAACCATATCATGTTATGGCATCTTCATGCTCACAGAAACAGTCTTGAACGATGAAGCTGTGTGAACATGGCCAAGTCGTCTTAGTACACAGCTTCATCATTGGGAAACAAGCATTGTAGCATGGAATGGACCTGATCAGCCAAAATAGTGCCTAATCCTTGGAATTAATGCGACCTTGCAGAGTAAACAGAGTCTGTACTACATCCCTCACCTGCCCCCAGGAATGGCACATAGGTGCGGAAGCAGCCCAACTTGTCCAGCTCCACCACAGGCACAAGGAACCACTGTTGGAGTAGGATCCTGAGCCACAACTGCTGGAGCTGGAACTGAGGGTTCCCTGCCAGAGATGAAGCTGGTAGGTCCTGCATGTCTATCTCGACAACTTCCAGCTGCACGTATCGTCTGTCGCCATGGAACTTACGCCACTCGTGGAAGGCTGGTCCATGGTTTCTGGTGCTGGATCGGAGAAAAATGGAGGCACAGGAGCCCAATCCATGACTATAAAGTCACCAGGTAGGAGGTGTCTGCAGAAAGCGTGGTCGGGAGGGGGGGGGGAGGGGGGAGGGGGGTAGGAAGGGGACAGGGGCGCAGGTTGTACAGGCCAGAGGGGAGTGTTGTCGTCCTGGGCCCTCCTCTGCTAAGACCTCACACATCCAGCCATGTGCACCTTGGATGACAGCTGGTACTCAGGCCAGATCTCTTCCAAACGATTGGGCCCATACTAGGGTGCCCATCCGGTACTGAGTATGGAGTTGGGACTGGGACAAATGAGGGACCAGGGGTACGAGCAGCGAGTGAGGGGTGTGAGGCAGACATCTGTGGAATAATTTGTCTGAGCTGTTCTCTGCAATTGGGTTGGCCCTATAGGTGGCCAAGAACAAGGTAACGGCATCGTCCAATGGCGTGGATTGTGCCAGGGCCTCCTTCTTTTCTTTGAAAGCCCACACCACCTGTTACGCTTCCCCACTGGACTGGTGAGTGAAAGGTGTTGTAAGAAGGTGTTGTATCCCATGCATTTCACAGAAACGGAAAAACAGGGTAGAGTCAAACTGGGAGCCTTTGTCTGACACAGTGGCTTGTGGAAGGCCCTTAATGGTGAAGATTTGCACAAGAGACTTTATGACATTAGCCGGTACCATGGAGCCCATGGGTGGAATTTGGAGTATGAGTCTACTGCAACCAACCGCATCTGATGCAAGAAAGGACCAGTGAAGTCTATGTGGAGGCTCTCCCAAGGGCCAAACGGGGGCCAGGACAAGAACACCTTGGGGAGCACAGATTTCTGTTGAGCACACCCTATGCAGAAATGGGCCTTGGTGTCGATGTCCTTGTCAATTGCTGGTAAATAGGCGTGGCAGCATTCCACCTGTTTCATGTGGGATATGCTCCAGTAATCTATAGATAGGAGTGCAATAACCATGCGACACAGAGAAAGGGAAGAACGACCCGAGTGCGTTCGTGCTCTGTATGCAGCAGGGGAACTCCATCACAGGGGAAACGCTGGCTTTGAAAGGGAAAGGTCAAAGGACGCTTTGTGACGACCATGTTCCTTCGCCGAGAGACATGGCGGACACTCACCCTTAACTCATTTAGCCACAGTGACTAGAGTAGGGTCCACTCTTGTCTGTGTCGCGATCATTGTAGTATCAAGGGTAAAGGCGTGTAGGACAGACACAGAATCCGAATCCAGCTAAAAGATAACGACTTCCCAGGTGTGAAATTCCGGATCGTGCACCATTGGAAGCCAGAACAAAGCATCAGCGTTTGTGTGGCAGCTGGTTGGTTTATAGAGGATGTCATAGGTACAGACTGACAAGAACAATGCCCACCGTTGCAGCCTTTGCACTGTTCTTCCGGGAGGCTAGAAAGTGACCCAAAAAATGCGAGTAATGGCATGTGGTCATTCAGCAGATGGAATTTGACGCTGTATCGATAGGTACGAAATTTCTTAAATACGTAATGTTATGTCCTAGCCAGTAATGCCACCCGAGCCCGCTGCCAAAAGGTTGGCAGCATCAAAGTCCGGACGCCGTCCGCATAAGCAGCGCCAGCGAGACAGCAAATCGCCGCAAGTCTGCGCGCGCCACCGCTGGCTTCTGGCTTCTTAAGCGCTGGAGTCGCGAGCGCTAGGACAGTTCTGTATTCGCCGCTCAGTTGTATACTCGCCTCCGAATTGTGTACTTTGCATGGGGGCTTAATTAAATATATATGATTGAAAATGATTTTTTTTGTTTTTAGTAGCTGTCTGTCCGATTACGTAAGTCTCGTAAACGGTTGGCCCTGACTAGTATTATTACGCTATCTGACTGCAACAAACAATGTAAGAAAATTTTCGTAAACACAGTTAATTAATTAAGTCCCCAGCAACTAAAAAACCTACAAAATCCAAGCACAAATGTAACTGTTCTGTATGTGGGAGTGTGACTCAACGTATGCATCTGGCACGGTTCTTTTCCAACAAGACAAGAATTTTTAAATACCAACTATACAGACGTGACAAAAGAAAATTAGAAAACTATAATTACGCAAGAAAACCAGAATTCCACTCTAATCCAAGAACACAAGCCAGATGCTTTGTTGACTGAACCTGTAGTGACACATTATTTCAGATAGACAATTAATAAAAAAAAACATTATAAATTTTACCTTCATATATATTGACGAAATGCACTCATTACAATAACATCTGCTATCTCTCCCATCAAATAACTGCATAAAACAAGGAGCAACACTCTTTACTACCACATCTCACTCCGACTTCACGACAATCACGAGCTCTTTACACACACTGTCCTCTCCGATGTCACAACAAGCACTGACTTCTACGATCTCGTAACACGCACTGTGGAGGCGGCTTAATAGTACTCTTTGGCGCACTCTCTGGCGCAGTGGCACAGTGTAGCCACCTTTCATATGCCCCTCCTCCACAGGCCAGAATTTGATGGTATTTTTGCCAGCATTGGTGGTGAAAATACCACCAAATTCGTCCAGAAAAATACAGACAAAATAAAAGATAATATTAATACCTAAATATAACATAATTAGTTAAAATTTTTTTTTTTTTGCTTTGCACTGACCTTTTACTAACCTAATATATGAAATACAGTAAGCAATACAACTTCTTTTCATGCATGTGACTTTACATAATAGTTTACACAATATACAAAAAATCAGTTTATACAAAAGTTCACATAAAATGTTTTCAATGATTAGTTTATACAAAAAAAAAGACACTAACAGGTGACATCTTTTCAGTAGAAGCAGTCCATCAGTTGCACCCAGTAAAGTTTAGCAGGTACACCCAGCAACAAGTCACATTAATTCAGTAGAAGCAGTTCATCAGTGGCACCCAGCAATGTTGAGTAGGTGCAGACAGCAACCAGTGACTTCATTTCAGTAAAAACAGTTCATCAGTTGCACCCAGCCATGTTGAGTAGGTGCAGACACCAACAAGTGACATCATTTCAGAAGCAGTCCATCAGTTGCACCCAGCAATGTTGAGCAGGTGCAGACAGCAACAAGTGACTTCATTTCAGTAGAAACAGTTCATCAGTTGCACCCAGCAATGTTGAGTAGGTGCAGACAGCAACAAGTGACTTCATTTCAGTAAAAACAGTCTATCAGTTGCACCCAGCAATGTTGAGAGCAGGTGCAGACACCAACAAGTGATATCATTTCAGTAGGAGTAGTCCATCAGTTGCACCCAGCAATGTTGAGAGCAGGTGCAGACACCAACAAGTGACACCATTTCAGTAGAAGCAGTCCATCAGTGGCACCCAGCAATGTTGAGTAGGTGCAGACAGCAACAAGTGACATTATTTCAGTAGAAGCAGTCCATCAGTTGCACCCAGCAATGTTGAGCAGGTGCAAACACCAACAAGTGACCATCATTTCAGTAAAAACAGTTCATCAGTTGCACCCAGCAATGTTGAGCAGGTGCAAACAGCAACAAGTGACACCATTTCAGTAGAAGCAGTCCATCAGTGGCATCAGCAATGTTGATCAGGTGCGCACAGCAACAGGGGACATCTTTTCAGTAGACGCAGTCTATCAGTGGCACCCAGCAATATTGAGTAGGTGCAGACAGCAAAAAGTCACATCTCTCAGCAGAAGCAGTTCCATCAAACTCACTAGCACTGATCACACAGTTCATCAGCAGAAATTAAACACGACCAAATGTCACACATCATGTTGAAAAGTGCAGGTAACAGTTCAGAATATTTATCTTCACTAATCAGACAGTTCAGGCATGAACAATAGTTTGAATGCACATACAGATGCTTTTACAGTAACATACAAATCATAACAAACACACAAATGATATCAGATAATTGTCCTATTAACTATTACAATACACAAATACCAGTAAACCTATAATATTCATGGGTGTCAGTGCAAGCCACTACAAACAAATAAAATAATATTTAGGAGATAGGTGGGTAGGATTAGGAAAGGAAAACACACAGAACACACTCACTCATCCTTCATCCACATTAAGTACTACTGTGTAATTGAATAGTGTTAATTGTGTAAATGCAATTCTGTCAAAATTTAATGTTCATCATGTGTATCAAGTAGTAGTGGCAGCAATGTATAACAGTCAATAATAGTTAAGTCAACGTCATAGTCATCATGTCAAGACCAATGTTTGCCAAGCCAGATCAAAATGTACTGTTGTTGAACAACTGTCAGTGAGCCAAGATATGCAATTACTTCCTCTCTCCAAAAAAAAGTATATACTGCTTAGTTATTTAACAAAGTGTGTGTATAGACTATCTTCCTTCTATTTTAGTGTTCTAGTCTGCTCTCTTCATCCTCCTTGTTCCATAAGACCAACAAAAAAAAATATGCTCCTCACTTACTTTACCTCTTATACACCAAAACTCCAATAATCATACCTCAATAATATCTCTTCAATACGTCTTATCATTAATATCATTTACCTTACCTCTTGTCCACAAAAACTCCAATAATCAACAACTTAATATACTCTCAATACCTCAATAATACGTCGCTACATATAAACCTCAGCACCAATATCATTTCACTTCCATAACAACTCTTTCCTAATATACTCTCAATACCTCAATAATACGTCGCTACATATAAACCTCATTGCCAATATCATCTCACTTCCAACACAACTCTTTCCTCTAGTCAGTCTCCTTGAACAAGTACAGATAAAATCCTAATGCAACTTCAATTCAGCATCCCATACAATCCGAAGACACAGTGTCCACACACAACCTCTGTGTAATCCATCTGACCCAAATTTTCTACTCATTATAAATTATAAGATACATTTTGGTTCCTTGTCCATCATTAAATAAAAGAAATGCATACCTGACCTCTAACAGACTTAGTTCGAATAACTCTCAGTAATTACGTACGATTACGGAGTGTGAATGATCATAATATTTCACAGTGTGTACACCACTTCAAGAATTATGGCAAACAGAAGCAAACATGTGGAGTATTTTTTGTGTCAAGTGTCACTTCCTATTTCAATTGCTCACGAAAATGCAGTGTAATAACTGTTAATGGTCTAAACCTAGTTTTGGTCTGTCATGTCGTTAGCCTCCTTCCTATTAGCATAAATTTATACAGCTTCCATAAAACCTCCAGCTCATGTGACTTCTATGACTTTCTTGTACTAATGTCGTTCGTCGAATTATAGCAGTTAATTTTCTTATCTTAAAAATATAAGACACTGAGCGTAAGCAAAACTTGCAATAGCGAGTAAATATACCAGTAAAGAACAGAATGTCAACAAGTGGATGCAGCATAATTCCTACAACGAGGCTCTGCCAAGCGAACAATCTATAATTAATACAGTAGTGTGACCTAAACTCTATGTTCATACACAGTATATCAGCATTTCTATATACTAAATTAAAGAGCAGTTATGGCAACAAAACAGAAATGTGTAAATATGCAATCCATACAAAAAGCAGCAAACATATATCTTACGTAATAAACAGGTCATTATCATCATATCAGCATACGCAAATAAATGTTCATATGTAATCTTAATAAGTAAACATGAAGGCGCAAGCAGATAAATGACAAAGTACAACATACATACATAATCACAGTCAGCACAATTAATCAGATAACAATTATAATTTAAATAAATAAGCACAGCAGGCACATAATTAAAAAATATGACATCAGTGAGATAGCAGTGCAGCCAAGCGATGCATAATATACACAAGTTACAACCCAGTTCATTAATCAATAATTGTCAAAATCAGTAAATGTACACAAGCACGTCGCTTCACAAGTAAATCCATACAACATGAAATTAGCACAAAGTATGAATCACGTAATCGCGAGCAGCAAATTACGTCTAAAGTACGTACCTAAGTGGAAATATGTTACCTGAAAAATGAACTCAATTAACAGTTACCTTTTTTAGTTTATTAGTTTCTTCTTCGAAATTACATTCTTCCTGAAATTTTCTCGATAGCAAGTCGTCTTAACGTCGGACACGCACAGAATTTACCTGTAGTTCTTAAATATTTTATACAACCGTATCCTGAAAAATACTGAATGTTAATAACACAATTCATCAAGTCACTATAGCTTTATACTGAATTTAATCGGAGAAATTAGACTGTGTATTTGTTTACGGCTGTCAGTGCATTCGCACTGAGCGCTCGATCAGCTGTAGGCGCGTGACGTAGGAAGCTATTGTTTGCGGTCAACGACTGCCTTGTGCGGCGCGCAGACTTGACTGTTGCTTTGAGTATGTGCCGCCGCCAAAACACAGCGCGGTATCCTAGTACTCTCTGCGTGTTTACATCTAGCTGTTAGTTTTTCACAAGTATGTCATTCCACAAAAATTTTTTACGTTTGATATATGATGTATTCCCTTGGAGCGTCGTGATTTAAGAGTTTCTACTTCGACAGTGTTATCATGTATAATTTTGCGAATTCTGTATGGACCGTTATAAAGCAGAAAAAATTTGCGACACAAGCCTTTTCCTTTGTGAGACAAACGGTGGGACTTAATTAATACCTTTTGACCAACTGACAAGAATTTTGAACGACCAGGACGTTTCGCCGATTTCTCTCTTCTAGCAGCCGCAGATGCAATATTTCGTAGAGCCAGGTTGACAACTTCAGAATGTCGCAGTTTCCGTGAAGGCGGAAAAGGAACGATTTCAGAAATGCGATTTGTTGGTACTTTATTTTTTAATATCAATAGAGGCGGTAAAGAAGTTGAGTCATTAGGGAGTTCATTCAGAATGTTTTGAAAAATATGAAGATACTGATCCCAAGTTCTGTGATTCTGATGACAATAAAGTCGACACAATTCATTGATTTCCTTCATCCATCTCTCTGAAGCGTTCGATTGAGGGTGAAAAAGTGAAATGAAAATTGGTTTAATTTTACGACGCTGTAGAGTACGAAGCCAAATTTTTGAACGAAACTGTGATCCATTATCTGATATAACCTTATCAACATGACCAACTTCTTTAAGAAAATGTTTGATGAAAGCGTTAGATACTGAACGAGCTGTTGCTTTGCGTAAAGGTGTAAAACATACATATTTTGACGTCAGTTCCACTGCTACGAAAATGTACGCAAAACCATTAGTAGATCGAACCACTGGACCAAACAAATCGACTGCAGCCATCTCCTTTAATTTCGCTGGAATGACGGGAAACAACGGTGCTCTGTGAGAAATCGTTGGAGGCTTAGCCATTTGACATAATTTACATTTGGCAAGAACAGATCGAATGCGTTTTTCCATATTACTGAAGTAGCAATTTTCTCGTAATTTATGAAAGCATTTTCGGGGACCAAAGTGTGCATAACTGAGATGCGTATACCAAATCAATTTATTGACCCACTCATCAGGAATACAATCTAACCAAACAGAGTTGTCGACCGATCTTCGTTTAAAAAGAACTTCCAGATAGATCGCAAAAACGAGGTGTGGCCAAATAGTCCAATCTAACAAAGCGTCGAAGAAAATTACAGAGACCAAGAAAACTACGAACATCACGTTTTGTGGTAGGAACAGCATAATTACGAATAGCGTCTAATTTCTCTAGATCAGGAAGAATACCTTCTGTAGAAATAATGTGACCGAGAAATTTCATCTGAGAACGACCAAATTCAGATTTTTCCAAGTTCACTGTCATGCCAACTCGTGCAAAAATACGTAATAATGAATCCAAAATTTTGTTGTGCTCACTCCAAGAACGTTTAGCAATAAGAATGTCGTCAACATAAGAAGTAATATTGTCACGAAGATAAACAGGTAAAATTTCATTTATACGACGAATGAATGCTGCAGTAGCTACAGTAAGTCCAAACAGTAAATTCCAAAGTCACTTTTAGGTACAATTAGTCATATTCGGTTATTGTTCACTTACTCTCTAGATAGATTGATAGTCGAAGAGCTGGTTTGACAGATGCAAAGAATAGTAAAAGAGTAGGCAGCGGTACAGAAAGCTAAAAGAGAAATAGCACCACTACAGCTCGGGGCCCTATGCTCGCTACGGCACATATTCACTTAGAGTAGTGAACCCCCTGAGGACTTTAATAGCCGCACATAATTTCTAGTTTGTGACCTTGTGGCACATCTGGCGGAAGTGCGTACGTAAATTGAGCTAACCATGCACATGGATGTATCTCATTCTTAGAATTGCGGAAGATCTTAAATTTCCGGACAGTCAAAAAGTGTTTATAATCAAAGTTTTCGCCTCGTGGCGACAAAGACCTACCGCGTCTGTCCCGGTCCGAATGTCGATTATTGTAAAGTTCGCGCGCCTGGCGCTCTCTTGTTGCATCCCGTAAATGAAACAAATTATTTTCTTCATACCCTTCTGCTAAACTAACACTTGTCAATTTATCTGAGATCTCCTCAACCCTTTCCGATAAGTCACCAAATTGTTCTTTCTGTTTATTTACGTCTTCCGTAAGTGTCGCGACTCGGGTTTCAGTATTGTCACATTTGGTAGCTAGCTGTTCATATTGTTGTGTTAGGTTATTTAATCTGTCATTTGGTACGGATCCTTCGATTCTCTCAAATATTTCTTCCTTATCCTTTGCACGTTGTAAATTTAACTCTGAAAAATTCTGTACTATCACGCGATCTCTTTCTTCCTGTTCTCTATCCTGTTCCCTTTGTCTGATTTCTACTGCAATTAATCTATTATTGTGAGAATTCAGAATCGGTTGTACTTCTTCCCTGATTTCTTTCTTTAATTCATCTTTCATATTTTTGAAACATGTCCCTATTCTTGAATCTAACCGTGTTTCCAAAGTTCCCATCTCTGTTTTAATTGTTCCTATCTCTGTTTTTAATTCAGATCCTAACCGAGTTTCCATTGTTCCCATCCGTGTTTCCATTGTTCCCATTTGTGTTTTAATTGTTCCCATCTCAGTTTTAATAGTTCCTATATCAGTTTTAATTGTTCCTAGTTGTGTTTCCATAACTGTTTTTAATTCAGATCGTACCTGTGATCCCAAATTTAATATTGCACTCATCAACTGCTCCATAGTAACTTTTTCGAAATTCCTTTCGCCCCTCACATTTCCCACAAAACCAGCTTCCTTCTGCATGGCTATAGAGCTATCTGTGTTCGATACTATTCCAGATTCTTCTATCGTTGATCTCGTATTCTGTGAATTTTCTGATTGAGAAAAATTTTGAAATGGTTCCGGACTATTTTCCCGACTTATCACATTGTTTTCCACCTCATTATCCACCATACTGTTTTCCTCTGTTGGCGAGTTCGCCATGTGAACAATTTCGTCATTCTCACTATTCATCATTTTTGCCTTTTTCATTGATCGCGTAATCATTTACAAAATATACGAAAGATTCGTCACTGTACGAAAATCACACACAATGACTCCTTATCTCCAACAGTACTATTCACACGAGATGTTTCCCTCAAACACGATTAACGAACAATTGAAATAATTGCACAAAATTGTCAAACGCGTATACAAGGCAATAAAAATTAAATTTTGAAAAATACCATTAGAAGAATGCCAATTACCAAATCTACACACTCAATACTGACTACAATCACTAAACTCAAAATTACTACAACAATACTACAGTCTACAATTTTCACAATTAGAAAAATTCCAAGGGACGATCCGAAGCAGCGGTCGCCACGTGCATGGGGGCTTAATTAAATAAATTTGAAAATACTTTTAATTTTAGTATGTCCGATTACGCAGTGTCTCGTAATCGGTTGGCCCTGACTAGTATTATTACGCTATCTGACTGCAACAAACAATGTAAGAAAATTTTCGTAAACACAGTTAATTAATTAAGTCCCCAGCAACTAAAAAACCTACAAAATCCAAGCACAAATGTAACTGTTCTGTATGTGGGAGTGTGACTCAACGTATGCATCTGGCACGGTTCTTTTCCAACAAGACAAGAATTTTTAAATACCAACTATACAGACGTGACAAAAGAAAATTAGAAAACTATAATTACGCAAGAAAACCAGAATTCCACTCTAATCCAAGAACACAAGCCAGATGCTTTGTTGACTGAACCTGTAGTGACACATTATTTCAGATAGACAATTAATAAAAAAAAACATTATAAATTTTACCTTCATATATATTGACGAAATGCACTCATTACAATAACATCTGCTATCTCTCCCATCAAATAACTGCATAAAACAAGGAGCAACACTCTTTACTACCACATCTCACTCCGACTTCACGACAATCACGAGCTCTTTACACACACTGTCCTCTCCGATGTCACAACAAGCACTGACTTCTACGATCTCGTAACACGCACTGTGGAGGCGGCTTAATAGTACTCTTTGGCGCACTCTCTGGCGCAGTGGCACAGTGTAGCCACCTTTCAACTTGGTAGTCAGTTGTGTGTTCATCGCAGCAGAGTTGTTTGTCGTCAGCCGACGCTGACCTAGCCGCTCCGACTCGAACTAGACAGATTTCTGTAGACACCGAGTTCACTACTGTGTTACTGTATCTTCATTAATAAAAGATAAGTACCGACTTTTATTTAATATGATCGTTTGGGCTTTCATCTTTCTGTTCACTGTTCCAGCGGACCGGTCGGCCCGCTATTAAAAGTGTGGCGGTGACTTCGTAAGCCATTTCTACAGCGAAGTGTTTGTCGTTACGAACACCGCCACAAAACGTAACGATGGCCAGTGCTTCTGTTTCAGTCTGGGAGTAGTTGCATTGGGCAGCATTGAGAGTCTTGGACACAAAAGCAATAGGGTGTTCAGGGCCATCCGCTTCCTTGTGGTACAGGAGAGCCCCGACCGCAAGTTGTGCATCATCTGTGACAAGCAGATGGTGAAAGCAGGATGTGATATGGTACTGGTTGGAGAACTCATTTATAGCAGAAAAAGTTGCGTCGCACTCTAGAGACCACAGGAATGGAACCTCTTTTTTTCTGCAATGCGTTAGTAGATAGGATAATTTTGCAAAATGGGAAATGAAACGGCTGTAATAGCTCATTTTTCTTATTAAAGATTGCAGGCCCTTCAGATTCTGGGGCCTGGGCATGTTTTGTATTGGACAGACGTGCTCACTGGCAGGATATATGACCTGTTTGCTAATGATAAAACCGAGATACTCAACCGACTGTTGGAAAAAATTTGTATTTGTGGATTTTAGATTTGAGACCGGGTGTGAGAAATCTTATGGGACTTAACTGCTAAGGTCTTCAGTCCCTAAGCTTACACACTACTTAACCTAAATTATCCTAAGGACAAACACACACACCCATCCCCGAGGGAGGACTCGAACCTCCGCCGGAACCAGCTGCACAGTCCAGGACTGCAGCGCCTGAGACCGCTCGGCTAATCCAGCGCGGCAGATTTGAGTCCAGCTTTGGTTAATCAAGAAAGAAAAGATTGCAAGTTCTGAAGGTGTTCATCAGTTGAGGTCACTATGACATCATCTAAATAATTGCAGCATGAAGGAATATCCTGTATCACTTGCTCCAAGTAATACTGGAAGACCGCTGGTGGCCTAGAATACCAAAGACTAGGGTGTTATACCTGCAGAGGCCAAATAATGTGTTGAGGTCCAACAGATCCTGAGATTCTAGGTGCAGCGGAACCTGTAAGTATGCTTCCGATAAATCGACTGTGACATAACAGACACCATTTTGTAACGTGAAAAACAGTTCTTCAGGCGGGGGAATGGGAAAAGTATCGATGATGACCTAGGCGTTAACGGCGTTAAAATTACCAATTAGGTGGAGAGAGCTGTCCGCTTTTTTCACAGTGACAAGAGGTTGAGCACATTGGCTCGATGAGACAGCTGTAATGACCATGGATGTCCTTAGGTTAGTTAGGTTTAAGTAGTACTAAGTTCTAGGGGACTGATGACCTCAGAAGTTACGTCCCATAGAGCTCAGAGCCATTTGAACCATTTTTGGTCATCACCATGAGGGCCTCCAATCTGTTCAGTTCCGCCTTAACTGCATCCCACAGGACGTGCGGAATTGAGCACGCCTGCGAGACGTGAGGCACGAACCCCAGGTTTAAATGAATTTTTACAGCCTTATCCACAGTCTGTCCTAACCCAGAAGTAAACAGATCCAAATATGAGGCAGTTCAAATGGTTCAAATGGCTCTGAGCACTATGGGACCTAACTTCTAAGGTCATCAGTCCCCTAGAACTTAGAACTACTTAAACCTAACTAACCTAAGGACATCACACACACCCATGCCCGAGGCAGGATTCGAACCTGCGACCGTAGAGGTCGCGCGGTTCCAGACTGTAGCGTCTAGAACCGCTCGGCCACCCCGGCCGGCTATGAGGCAGTCAAGTCGTCAATGCCACGAAAGGGAATCACTGTGGGAACGAAACACACGTTCTGCAAAATGGAAAACAAATTGTTTGATTGTATCTAACCTAAAGATATTTTCCGCATTTCCAGAGGTAACAACCAAAATTAAAACCTTCCTTGAAACGTTTTTATAGGAATCTTCTGAAGCAAAAACAGCTTTCATGTATATTTAATGGCCGCCATACATCACCGATGAGAAGGCTGTAGAGGAGGAGAACCCAACGCAACAGAGGTAGCACTATTCATAAGAGAAGAGCATGCACCAATATTGACCCGTAGCAGGATGAATCAACGTTTCAATGGAGTGCATCACCTCAGTAGGGGAACTGTGACGAGATTCCATGAACGACGAGACGGGAGAACGACAATTTGCATTGTACCCATGGCTCCGGACGTCGGTCGACCGACACACACTAGAAATGTGCCCCCTAATGCTATACGAAAAGCAAGTAGTTGATCTATGTGGGCAGAGGGAGAGGAGCGGTCACTGGAGATACTGAGAACAAGAAGGTAGGCGACGCAGAGTGGAGTCCTGTGGAGATGGAGAACCCGGAAAAAGATTCTGAAATTGAGTTATAAGGGAGGGATCGTTCAGAGACACTTGAAGTGTGTCATGCCCTGTTCGCATGCTCCTATTCCATTGCTCTGACGCGCCACATGTTTACCAAGCGGCCGACACGAGCCCGTGATTTCCTGTTGCGCCGATAGGAGGTGTTTACCGTCGCACCGTTGGTGATGGCAGGCAGTACGGAGTGGCTATTGGTTTCCTGTGTGAATTCGAAAGCATGAGCAGTATTAAGTACTTCGTCTAAGGACGGATCCACATGCCGTAAAGACTATGAGCGGACTTTCTTGTCAGGCGAGTGTTGGAGAAGCAAGCCCCGAATCAAGGAACCGGGATTGGCGATATAATTCTTCGGAGCACACACAAGCACAATAGCGACTAGGACCCCGAAGGTCAGTGACCCAGTCTTACTAGGTTTCCAACGGTTGTATATAACGTTAGTAGGAATTCAGCCGAGCAAATGCCACAAGGGACTGACACTCATAATGATCCGGCAGCAGATTACAAAGTTCAGCAAAGGATAAACTATCAGAATGTTTTGTGGGGGACGATTGTGGAGTAGTCCCAACACACTATGCAAAGACCAAGGAAGAAAAAAATAACTGTTACCGATCTGAGCCGGTCACCTTGTAAGCAGTGAAGCGATGGTGGCCCTTCACAAACGCACCAAATGGTGGAACTGCCGAAGTCGTCTCGCTCATGACAGACAACGCCGTTATTTGTTGCTGCAGTAAATCCAACTGCTTTGCTGTTGTTCCAGTAATTCCCATTCGAGAAGTCACTGTTCCTGATGTTGTTGGTGCGCTGGTTTCATAAATTCCGCATCCATGTTGTCGAATATTTTAATGTACTGAGAGTTCGAAAAGACTTGTCGCCATTGTATAAATCTGCACTTATGAGAACAATTTATTCGGTTTATTACACTAACACAGTAGAAACACACAGTACTGACAACAGTGTATAACGAAACGATAGTTAAATCAAGACCCTAAACTGTCGACAGGCGTTGATATATATCAACGGGGACAGTTGAAAATGTGTGCCCCGACCGGGACTCTATCCATCTGAGTCACCGAGGGCACAGAGGATAGTGCGACTGCAGGGATTTATACCCTTGCACTCTCCTCGTGAGATCCACATTCTCAGCTTAATGTCCACACACTACATTCGTAGTGCCCCTGCCCATTACACTTATTACTCGCGGAAGACAATCTTACCGAGTCCCGTAAGAGTTCAGGCAATGCGTATGCATCCACCACAGAAGAAGAAGGTCATTGGCCGGTTAGCCTTAACTATATGAGGATGGTATCTGTTCTTTCGAACATGTGCACACACTATGAATGTAGTGTGTGGACGTTAAGTTGGGAATGTGGGTCTTACGGGGAGCGTGCAAAGGATAAATCGCTCCAGTTGCACTATCCTCTGCGCCCTCGGTGGCTCAGATGGGTAAAGCGTCTGCCATGTAAGCAGGAGATCCCGGGTTCGAGCCCCGGTCGGGGCACTCATTTTCAACTGTCCACGTTGATGTATATCAAAGCCTGTCGACAGCTTAGAGTCTTGATTTAATTATCATTTCGTTCTAAGAGAGCTGTATGGTCACCGATAGTACCTGTTCTTTCGGACATGTCCGAAAGAACAGATACCATCTTCATACAACAATCTATAAGTTTGATGTCACACAAACCAAAGATAGCTGGCCATACCAAGTCTGAGATTAAACCTAAGGTCGCCAAGAAATAGTGGACATTACAGTGACCATTCCACCAAGCGAGCACAAAAGGGAATGAATCCTCTGCGTGGCAGGCACATGGTTATAGCCGATCGGAGTTCGTGGGGTCCCGTCAGGTGATGCGACGTGAGCTCTGGGGGCGTGGTCTCTTCCCAGAGTACTTCATGTGGAGACAGCTTGTAGACTGTGGCGCCACCGATGGTGCGGGATGGAGGTAGGGATCGATCTCCGACAGCCGTGACAGCTCCTTATCGCTGTCAGTGTCTGTTACTACACTGTGTTTTTGTTGTCTCCATAGTTTCGTCCACCCCTGTAACATTAACCTAAATACGATTTTTTGGTATGACCAGCTGCAGTAAAACTTAACCTAGTGAGCAGATGGTATATACGATAGACACAAAGTGTGCCTTCTATCTCAAATACACAATAAGCACTCCTCCTTTTACTCAACGCAGTGCAGCAACTCGACGTGGCGTGTACTCAACGAGTCACTGGAAGGCACCTGCAGGAATAATGAACCATGAGCTACCCAAGCACAACTCACGCCCCGTCCTCACAGCTTTAGCTCAGTTGGTAGAGCACTTGCCCGCGAAAGGCAAAGGTCCTGAGTTCGAGTCTCGGTCCGGCACACAGTTTTAATCTGCCAGGAAGTTTCATATCAGCGCACACTCCGCTGTAGAGTGAAAATTTCATTCTAGAAACAACCCCCAGGCTGTGGCTAAGCCATGCGCAATATCCTTTCTTCCAGCAGTGCTAGTTCTGCAAGGTTCGCAGGAGAGCTTCTGTGAAGTTTGGAAGGTAGGAGACGAGGTACTGGCGGAATTAAAGATGTGAGGACCGATCAACCGGACCAACGCATCAGTTCAAACCCTTCGAGTCGATGTACAGATTGAGCAGCCTCAGCAAATTCCCCAGGTGGCAGGAAAAACAATCTAAGTCGAAGTCACCCCGATGCAAAGAAGGAACTCTGTTATTGACAGTGCGGTCAGATAAATGTGAGTTACTGGACAAAATGCATTGTTATGTTGCCAGAGCGTAGGCGTAGCTACAGTGGTCAGACAGAATGTAGCTAGAGTCCCAGTAACAATAACGAACATGAGCAACAAAGACGTTGTATTACCACGAGGAACGGAAGTTGCTGAAATATCGAACATAAGTGAAAGTAATTTCGTACAGATTCCAAGTGAAGAGTCAACTGGTGCAGTTAAGAACTCAAATTTTTGTAGTGGTACGAAAATTGCAGTCAGGAGGCGAAATTAATAATGAAATAAAGAACAAGATTTGGTGGAAGATAGAACATTCGACATTTGAAGAGCAGAAGATTTTATCACCTGTTTTATTGTAGTATGCAGATCTTTTCCGAGAGCGTTCAAATTTACCTGTCACTCATCTGGTTCAGTATCGTATACATACTGGAAATCCACTCACTCAAAGATCTTATAGTACACCATTCAGTCAACGAGAGTTGGTAGAAGAAATGGTTAAAGAACAACTGGAAGCCGGAATTATAGAATTAAGAGATCCTGTAGATCCACCATCGTGTCATTATTAAGGAGAAATCTGTCTCCGGAGAACCACAGTTCCGTTTTTGCGTCGATGACCGAGCTCTGAATGCAGCAAACACACCAGACATTTACCCCTTACCAAACCTGGTAGAAACCTTGCATTACTTGGCCAGATGTCGAATTTTTTCGGTTTATGATCTAATAAGCGGCTGTCATCAGCTGGCAGTGCATCCAGATGATCGAGCGAAAACTTCGTTTGTCACAACTACAAGAGTGTATAAATACTTGGGTATGTCATTTGGACTCACAGTATGCCAGCCACTTTTCAACGACTGATGGATTCCGTTTTACAAGGACTCACACAAACTCAAGCTCTTGTATACCTTAACGACGTAATAAAAAAAATGAAATGTGTGTGGAATCTTATGGGACTTAACTGCTAAGATCATCAGTCCCTAAGCTTACACACTACTTAAACAAAATTATCCTAAGGACAAACACACACACCCATGCCCAAGGGAGGACTCGAACCTCTACTGGGACCAGCCGCAAACGACGTAATAATTTTCAGTGAAAACATGAAGCAGCATACTGAGAGACTTCAAGCAGTGACCGAGCGTATAAGAAGAGAAAATCTGTCCTTGTCAATATATAAATGTCACTTTCCAAGAAATCAAGTGAATTATCTTGGATGTGTTATAACTAATGAAGGCGTCCATACTGATCCAAAATTGGCTCTGAGCACTATGGGACTTAACATCTCAGGTCATCCCTCCCCTAGAACTTAGAACTAGTTAAACCTAACTAACCTAAGAACATCACACACATCCATGCCCAAGGCAGGATTCGAACCTACGACCGTAGCGGTCGCAGATCCAAAATTAATTGAAGCTCTCTGGAACCATGGAATTTAAATGAATTACAATCATTCTTGGAATAGCAAAGTTCTAAATGCGTTTCATAGCTGCAAATATACCACATCCAATGCCACAGTTACTGAAAAAGGGAACTACATTCAATTGGTCAACAGAATGCACAAAGGGAATGGAAGAACTTAACACTGCCCTAACCACAGCTCCAGTGTTAGCCTTTCCAGATTTCAGCAAGCCCTTCATTCTTTCAACAGATGCTTCAAATTTTTCTGTTTTCATATTTTGTCTCAAGAAACTGATTGCTATGAACACCCAAATCATTTGCTTCCAGACAATTAATCAGAGCAGGATGTAATTATACTACAACGGAAATGGAGTTCTGTGCATTCGTTTTTGGTATAACACATAACATGTTTTTTGATAGGAAGATAACTGACAGTGATAACAGACCATGACACACTTAAGCGGCTATTAAGCTTAAAGGACCCAAGTTCCAGACTAACAATGTGAGCTTTGAGACTGAGTGAGTTTCAGTTTAAAGTTATTCATTGGTCTGGCAAACTGCATGAAAATGCTGACACGACGAGCTGAAAAGTGCATGTTTGTGTTACAGTAAGTCAAAAAGAAGAGGCAAAAGCAGCTCAGGAGGAGGATCCACAATGCAAAATATGGAAAAAATGATCAACGTTTTGTCGAAATAGATGGACTGCTGTACAAGATCGCTAGTAAAGGAAACCACTTAGTTATTCCAGAAAGCATGAGAGAGAAAATCATGATGGAACAAAATGATTCTTTATTATCTGGTCACTGCAGTAAAAAAGCAACAAACGTTAAAATGGCTGAGGTATATTGGTGCCCAAAACCTAAAGCTGACGTTTTTGAGTTTCTTTCACAATGTGATTCCTGCAACAGATGGAATAGTGTGGGAAAACCTAAGGCACCATTACAAGAACTGCTGGAGACTAGTGAACCATTTGAAAGAATAGGACTTGATGTTGTTGGACCTTTGCCTAAGACTAAAGATGGGAATGAATACATATTGACCATGTCAGATCATTTCTTCAGATATCTTCACATGATACCAACACCTGATCAGAGAGCCTGGATTGTGGCTAAGATTTTTGTAAAAGAGTGGATTCTGAAGTTTGGATCACCATTAAGCATAATCAGTGACCAAGGATCAAATTTCATGAGCGAATTGCTTAAACAGACTTCTTCAGATATCTTCACATGATACCAACACCTGATCAGAGAGCCAGGATTGTGGCTAAGATTTTTGTAAAAGAGTGGATTCTGAAGTTTGGATCACCATTAAGCATAATCAGTGACCAAGTATCAAATTTCATGAGTGAATTGCTTAAACAGACTTGTAAGCTAATGCAAATAACGCAACCAGCACACCCTGAAGGAAATGGATGTATTGAGCTAGTTCACAGCATAGTCATTAAGATGGTAAGCCACTACGTAAGCAACATGGATGATAATTGGGATGTCATGACCATTTACAATACATAAATCCACACATCAACTGGCTTAAGTCCATATGAAATTGTATATGGAAGAAGGATGCATTCACCCTTAGACCTTGCATGATCAGCTGCTGGAATTAGCAAAAAACACATAAAAGAATTAGTATGCAAGCTGAAGGAGGCATGGATGGAGTCAAATAGCGGAATCATCAATTTTTTCTGCAGCAAGTGAAACAACATGATCGCCAAGCAGTTGCGCCACAGTATCGAGTCAGAGATCTTGTCTACCTGAGCAACATAGTGTTGAGGAAGAGTCAGGTCAAAAAGTTTAAGATGATTTGGAAAGGACTGTACCAATCTTGGAGTTGTTGTCGCCAGGCACTTTTAAGCTCCAACTGCCTTTTCATTCGATTGTTGTTGATGTCAACCATGTAAAGTCATATCTGGGTAGACTTCCTGTAGCATCACGAGATGGCGATGACGACTGACCGAGGGACCGACCAGGTGTTACTAAATCCAGGACATAAGCAGCGCGAGGTTCCGACTTCGAGGCTGATGGTGGTCATGGCGATAAGTTCCTATGGGACCAAACTGCTGAGGTCATCGGTCTCTTGGCTTACACACTACTTAATCTACCTTGAACTAACTTACGCTAAGGACAATACACAGACCTATGCCCGAGGTAGGAATCGAACCTCCGACGTGGGGAACCGCGGGAACCATTGCAAGACGTCTCAGACCGCGTGGTTACCCTTTCGAGCCTGAGGCGTCGCCATGCACCGAGTGATCCAATCCCAGACGCTCCTGCAATCTTTGTAGCTGTATGTAGTGTGAATGAGTATAAAACGTGTGCTTATTTCCCAGCCATGTGTATATGTGAATGTGCTGTATAAATATCCATTGTAGCTATTAAAAAATTCGCAGGTGCAATTAAATCTTATTCCACTGGTTACCACGAGAGACGCATTTGTGTCATATTCATTGTTTAACTCTAGTGTTTAGAACTACGTGACCCTGTGTACTGTAATTCTGATTTTTCCTATGACAATGTGCTCCATTAATGCTATGGTAATAGTACCACAAGTAACAGGTGTTTTGTTTGAACCATGACTGGACATAGTACTTTCAACAAATAATGCTAAGCTTGTACTCAAATACAGTTTGAGTGAGAGTCAACAATAATTCAATTCTGTTAGGAACCAACCTGATCTGATTCGTTCAGTCAAAGATAATGACACAGTTTTGGAAATGGGAAAGTCTTGATATAGCAATTGGATATGCAGGTCGAGTCCACATTTGCTAATTATGAAAAAGAGATTAACTGTTTCTTAAATCTTTTGCACACGAAACCTTGATTCGGCGCAAGTATGCCTGGTTTGATTTTGGTTGAAGTGTCCTTCACACTGTGTTTGGTACTTAAACAACAGAGATCTACTGGACGTTAAGGACAAAATTTTAGCCCTTGAACAACAGTCTAGTACGAATTCAGTTAACCCGGCCTCATGAACAAATTATATTAAAGAATGTGCAAAGAACCATTACTTGTCACACAGTCTTTATTGAGCAAATTGTAAAGCAATTTATTAAACATTTCAACATGATTCGTTGTGGGATAAATGCAACCATCTGTGGGCTGATTGAAGGATTAAATGCTGTGAGTGCTCACTTAGATTTAAACACTCTGTTTTTAAGAATCACTAACAGTCTATCGAATGCTATAATTGATGCTCCTAATTTAAGAACTACCCTAGAAAGTAGTTCAAATGATTGCTTAAGCAGTGTACTATTGCATCCAGGCCAATTCTTACAGATATTACTATTAACTGAATGTGAGCTCTATGCAAATATGCTATGATTTACCCTGTTAACTCTTATAATTTACATGCTCACTATAAGTTAACTAAAGCACACTCTTTAATGATTGAAGATGAATTAACAGTTATTGTTCCTATACCCATTGCTACATCAAAGCGTAATTTTGAAATTTATAAAATTTATACTTATTCCGTCATGTAGTAACAAGCAGGCCTTCAGGTCACGTATCAGCTAAAGGATTCTTTGGTGATCAGTAAGGAGCGAAAGTATTTTTTGTCTCTAAATGAGCATGATGTGTCTATATCTGAACATAGTCATAAGTTAATTTGCCGAGAATCGGCAGTTGTTCTAAATAGTGTGCATAACTGCGCGAAAAAATTGTTTATGAATAATCTTCTGAGGGATGATTGCTCAATGAGCTTAATACATCTGTATCAGCCAGTTCTTAAACGATGTTCTGAATCTGTAATTTACTCATTCAATTTGACTCTTGATGCCACATTTAGATGTACAACTTCTGGTATGCTGGATTAACCTTCCACGCTCCCAACATAGACACTCCCCAGTTTAAAAAATTAAATGTAGATTAATTTTAAATGCCATCCACTGTGATTTATCATGTGACCTGTTTGATATGCATTCTGTATTGCCAACTACTTTTCGTGCTGCTGGAAAGCTCCCAGTAACTAGAATGTTACCAGTTTACTATAACGAATCATACATACTAACATATGCAAACCATTCCCGGTCCAGTTTTCCCAAGGATAATGATTTAATTATGGCTATCCAAGAAAATATAATGACTGTTAACAATGAGGTAAATTTCATTCGAACAGCAAGTAGGACTAAGTCTTTTGAATCTTCCAGTAATCTTAATTGTCAGTATTCTGTTCTTCTCACTTCTTTTATTTTGTCTTGTGTCTACAGCATATGTCATGTACCAAATTGTGATTTTAAAAGCCCGCTCATCAGTATCAGTCGTTACTGTGTCTGCAAATGAGATAAACGTTGCAATGCCTTGTGATGCCACAACTGGGAAAACAGATTCATGACGTCCAGGTGGTCGTTTTGAGCCACATTCAGTAGCTCATCTTCTTTTGGAAGTGTAATGTAAGGATCACAGGCTTCGACGCAGCCGCCATTTGTGAGTACAACTGTGAGCTGGCGTTATCATGGAATGCTGACGAACTGTGGTGTCGGTATCCGGTGGCCAGAGCGCGTCCATGCTCACAGTAGTAGTCGAGTCATGTCGCTGGTTGCCTGCATGGGCAGAACTGTTTCCAACCCACGTGGTTCTGATGTGGAATTTATGTCTTTTTCAGCTCACAATGGAGTCTTGACAAATCCGTATTTATTCGTGATAGGGCGTCAGACACAGTTATGACGGGCCGGTGTAGCGAGCACGTTATTATAAATGTCCTTTAGGAAAAAAGTGGTGATGGTTAATAACTCGTAGTTCACGTATTTCTGTACCTCATGGATCCAATGCCCACAATAATCCTCACAAACATCAACGGAGGCCCTCAGCCGAGGACACAAACCTCATAACTGCCTTGTACTTTGTAACTAACCGCCCATCACAGGCTAAGCTAATCTTAGGCTTCCGGCCGACCGAAGCATCATGCACACTCGTGCTGCCGGGCGGAGCGCACTGCAAGACAAGCAGAGCAATTCTGTCCCAACATAGACACTCCCCAGTTTAAAAAATCCACTTTACCTAATCCGAGACAGCGATGTTGTTGACCATACACCTTGAATTTCTCACGCAAAATGTAGATTTCTCCATTTATATGAGCTATTTTCGAAGACAGAAGAAATCTGGGCATAGACGCGTTTTCACATCGCTAAAGTATCGTTACTTGTTGTGAAAATCATTCAAAAAATGATTCAAATGGCCCTAAGCACTAAGGGACTTAACATCTGAGGTCATCAGTCCCCTAGACTTAGAACTTCTTAAACCTAATTAACCTAAGGACATCACACACATCCATGCTCGAGGCAGGATTCGAACCTGCGACCGTAGCAGCAGTGCGGTTCCAGACTGAAGCGCTTAGAACCGCTCGGCGACAGCGGCCGGCTGTGAAAATCATGTAACAGTATCGCATAGACTATATTTCCTCTAAGTATTCGCTCATCAAGTAAAAATATCTGTTCTAATCGACTTACTATCTGTTAGGGACTAGAATATTAAACTCATTTTTGGTTCATGTTGGGGTGCTAAGATCTACCTCTGTCACAGGATGCTTCCTCACTTTCGAACGCTCTTTAAGTAATCAAATGCTTTGTCACATAAAAATCTCTTAAGGTAACAGCAAACATAAGTTGTATATATCAGGTTTATACTACATATCACTTCATAAATTCGGTAATATAGCTGATTTTATTACAATGGTCATCTCTCCCTGTATAGGTGAGAGATTGAAATTTCGTTCAAAGTCATCGTTCCAACGAGAAAACGCCTGATTACTGCTCCAACTGCCAAATCATATCCGTGGTAGTCTAGCCCTCGCTTCCACCCGCCTAGCGGCATGTCATTGATATCAAATTGATAGGATGATTAAATAAATTGTTCATGAGAGTCAATTTGCATGGTGGATAATTTCTATCCAGCAGTCGGGCTACACTTTCCAGGTAACTCAGATGGGAATCCCTTGAGGGAAGATGATGTTCTTTTCGAGGAAACTATTGAAACTGACATTTGAAGCTGATCGCAGAAGGATTCTACCGCCACCAACATACATTTCGCGTAAGTGACACGAGGGCAAGGTATGAGAAATCAGCGCTCATAAGGAGGCATGCAGCCAGTCTGTAACGTTGTTGCTTTAATTTGTTATGAAAGCGGTGCTGCTATTCACTACCATAAAAGTGGGTTAAAAGCTGTGAGCTATCTGAGGAAGTTAACCTTGCATTACTGCGCAACTGTTTCACCAGGTATCCAGTCTAGCAACCGGTGAGATATATATATATATATATATATATATATATATATATATATATATATATATATATATATATATATTCCTGGAAATTGAAATAAGAACACCGTGAATTCATTGTCCCAGGAAGGGGAAACTTTATTGACACATTCCTGGGGTAAGATACATCACATGATCACACTGACAGAACCACAGGCACATAGACGCAGGCAACAGAGCATGCACAATGTCGGCACTAGTACAGTGTATATCCTCCTTTCGCAGCAATGCAGGCTGCTATTCTCCCATGGAGACGATCGTAGAGATGCTGGATGTAGTCCTGTGGAACGGCTTGCCATGCCATTTCCACCTGGCGCCTCAGTTGGACCAGCGTTCGTGCTGGACGTGCAGACCGCGTGAGACGACGCTTCATCCAGTCCCAAACATGCTCAATGGGGGACAGATCCCGAGATCTTGCTGGCCAGGGTAGTTGACTTACACCTTCTAGAGCACGTTGTGTGGCACGGGATACATGCGGACGTGCATTGTCCTGTTGGAACAGCAAGTTCCCTTGCCGGTCTAGGAATGGTAGAACGATGGGTTCGATGACGGTTTGGATGTACCGTGCACTATTCAGTGTCCCCTCGACGATCACCAGTGGTGTACGGTCAGTGTAGGAGATCGCTCCCCACACCATGATGCCGGGTGTTGGCCCTGTGTGCCTCGGTCCTATGCAGTCCTGATTGTGGCGCTCACCTGCACGGCGCCAAACACGCATACGACCATCATTGGCACCAATGCAGAAGCGACTCTCATCGCTGAAGACGACACGTCTCCATTCGTCCCTCCATTCACGCCTGTCGCGACACCACTGGAGGCGGGCTGCACGATGTTGGGGCGTGAGCGGAAGACGGCCTAACGGTGTGCGGGACCGTAGCCCAGCTTCATGGAGACGGTTGCGAATGGTCCTCGCCGATACCCCAGGAGCAACAGTGTCCCTAATTTGCTGGGAAGTGGCGGTGCGGTCCCTTACGGCACTGCGTAGGATCCTACGGTCTTGGCGTGCATCCGTGCGGTCCGGTCCCAGGTCGACGGGCACGTGCACCTTCCGCCGACCACTGGCGACAACATCGATGTACTGTGGAGACCTCACGCCCCACGTGTTGAGCAATTCGGCGGTACGTCCACCTGGCCTCCCGCATGCCCACTATACGCCCTCCCTCAAAGTCCGTCAACTGCACATACGGTTCACGTGCACGCTGTCGCGGCATGCTACCAGTGTTAAAGACTGCGATGGAGCTCTGTATGCCACGGCAAACTGGCTGACACTGACGGCGGCGGTGCACAAATGCTGCGCAGCTAGCGCCATTCGACGGCCAACACCGCGGTTCCTGGTGTGTCCGCTGTGCCGTGCGTGTGATCATTGCTTGTACAGCCCTCTCGCAGTGTCCGGAGCAAGTATGGTGGGTCTGACACACCGGTGTCAATGTGTTCTTTTTTCCATTTCCAGGAGTGTATATATATATATATATATATATATATATATATATATATATATATATATATATATAAGAGAATTTAAATAAAAAGAAATAAATCAGTTTATATTTGGAAATTTATTTTAACATTGATCATTGAAATTTCAGCATATTAAACTTGATTCATAACTAAACTGGTGCCTTATTTAGGATTGTGAAAATGTGAGTTTGTAATCTTACAGAATACATCAAATATGGAGCCAAGATTGGGAGACTGCATACAACACTGCATTCATAAAATAACACACGAAGAACGTTGAAACATATGCAAGAGGAAATTAACCACTACCAACCGATTCAATTTTCACCCAAAGAAGTTACGTTCGTTCAAAAATGGTTCAAATGGCTCTGAGCACTATGGGACTTAATATCTATGGTCATCAGTCCCCTAGAACTTAGAACTACTTAAACCTAACTAACCTAAGGACAGCACACAACACCCAGCCATCACGAGACAGAGAAAATCCCTGACCCCGCCGGGAATCGAACCCGGGAACCCGGGCAGTTACGTTCGTAGCGCAATCCTGTCCGTCATGTAATTACCACACACTGGTATACTAAATTCATACTAACTCTCTGTGAAATATTACCGAAAAAAATAGCTGAGGGCTACTTTGATGATTACACCACATGCTTCACGTGGTCAACTTGGTTTACACAAAGAGTGTAACTCCACAAATAAATTAGATCGAAAACCAATTTACAAAAGAAAAACCTCGAACTGGTTACTAACGTCTTACTATTAACCTGATGGGTCAACCCATTGTATGAGCACGTGGTACTGGTCTCACAAACCCCACGTGGGTTGAACATAAAGAAAAGTTGCTATATTGAAAAATATTGTCAAGACGAGACATTATAATCTCACGCACATTCGCATTTAAGATTGATGATCTTAGTTAGAGTTACTGATCAACATGTGGTTCCACTTTACTCACAAAGTAGTGACAAAGCAACTACCGGAATATATTCTGAACTTCACACTCGAATTACACTGCGCTGCAATTTAAGATAACATTAGATATTTTAGAGCTAAACCTGAAATAAAGGTGATTAAATTTTCCGTTAGGCTGAACTTAAGAAATCCATTGTCCTACGGACTTAGCACACACGCGCTTAGCCGGAGATCTTACCACTTCAGACGCTCGCCGCGGACAGACTGGCTTGGGCCTTTACCAAGGGTGTTTCCAGATACAAAACGGAAGTGACCAGAGAGGCAGCTTCCTATACCAACATGACAAGGGACGAACAGGACCATACTAAGAGTAGAAACCTCTCTGCTTTTCGAAAGCGTAGCTACCTGTTCCGACGTTGGTCCTACTGTTCTCTAGCAGACAGGCTTGTCTGCTACCATCAAGCATGTAACTAGAAATACATTTGCTCATTCGTCCTCTCACACAGAAGGGAAGGAGGATGACAGTATCTTATCATATACAGTATATAAAGGAAAGCGGATGTAGGTTCCGTATGAGACTGTGTGACATGAATTACGTATAAACTGTGTTTTAAAGTGTAGTAGTGTGACAGATCGTTCTTGATTATGTGTAAAAGTAACATGTTCCACTGCTCAGTCTCCTCCCAGATAGTCAGAAACACCACAGTAAATTTAGAAGAGGAATTTAGGCCGTAAATGACAACAGATTTAAGAAATTAACATGAAAGGAATCTAACAGAGATCTTTCAAGTCTTTTGCCCTCGCTGTATTTGCGAGTGTCATAGGAAAGGGAATGACTAGTAGTGGTACAGGGTACCCTCCGCCACATACCGTACGATGGCTTGTGAAGTAAGTATACAGATGTAAATGCAAATTTAGTCTACCTATTAAGATGCCACTGCATCCATTTGTAGGCACACAAAACTCGCAAAAGGATGTTGTCCCTTATTTATCGAAAAAACAAAAGACGGGACTTCCGCTGCTGATTGTCTCTCGGTAAAAATCATTGTATTAGCTCCTAATTTTCTTGTTGCAGACATTTCGCAAAACAATTGCGAGAGATTGTAATATGTTTGTCCACAACAGCGCACTCAAACCTTTAGATGTCAAACGCTCAGATCGGTATAAAACATTGTATGTCGATAAAGTACCAACCAAAACCGATTTCGTTAGTACTATGTGCTGTTGTCCAGCAAAACAGGCGTAAACATTAGTTAAAAGATTTATGTAGCATGGGAAAAGAATAGCTATAAGTTACAAATACAAGTAGCTTCTGTGGGGAAGTTGGTAAAGCATTAAATCCTCGTACCAAGGATCATGGGTTCAAACTGCAATAACGACAAATATTTTTTTACCGTATTATGTGTCAATGTGTTATATAGGACAACATGTTTATGACACGTAAAAGGGCTGTTTGGAGTTTACAGCAATTTTCTCTTGGCAGTCTGCTTTCGGTTTGTTTATTTGAAAGTTGTAAACCTATACAGTACATAATAGTTTCACAGAATATACAGTAAGATCAGAAAAATAAAGAAAAAATTGCATCACATGTGCATAAGTAATAATAATAATATAGTAGTAGTAGAAGTAGTGGTAACAATAAACAAAATAATAAGATCAATAATAAGTACACAACATTCAACTAACGAAGCGAAAGCAGACTACTAAAAGAACATTGCTACAAACTCTGAAAAGTTCTTTTAGATGTAAAGAAAACGTTCTCCCATATAACAGTCCCACTTCTAAACAGTAAAAAAAAAAGTCATCAGTGAGGTCTGTATGCGAGACCTTTGATACAACAACCGCACGCTGCACCAACTCATCCACATGAGACCTACGAAACAATCACTCACTGACACACTTTTCGTGTACTCTGTAGTTCTGATGTATTCAACTGGACGTCCGCCCCTGGTAGCAGAGTGGTCAGCACGACGGAATGTCGTACCTAACGGCCCGGGTTCGATTCCCGGCTGGGTCGGAGATTTTCTCTGCACAGGGACTGGGTGTTGTGTTGTCCTTATCATCATCATTTCATTCCCATCGACACGCAAGTCGCCGAAGTGGAGTCAACTCGAAAGACTTGCACCAGGCGAATGGTCTACCCGACGGGAGAGCCTAGCCACACGGCATTTCCATTTCCAACTGGTTGACAGCACATAACACGAACTATAACGTTATTTTGATTAATACTCGATTGACATACAACGTTTGGTACCAATCTGAGTGTCTGACATATGGAGATGTGGGTGTTAGAAGAAGCGGTAGAGAGCTCACCAACTCCCCTTCCGTCAGAGTATTGCTTACCTGCTGTATTCTCACGAATCCTCTAGTCTTCAATGTACAATACTTGAATCTACATGACTTCCACGAGTAGGGGATGTCCCCTGCCAAGGCACACACCCCTGATAATTCTCTACGAATCCCATCACGTTCTGACAGTACTGTTCCATTAGTTAGAAGACTGTCTAGTCCTCCACCTGTCATAGACTAGTTAAAGGTCTATGACGACGAGAAAAATAGCACACTAACGTACAGGTGGAAATTCACAACCATATTGTCTTCCTATGATTACTATGTAGGAAATACGACAGTGTAATGGTGTCAGACTTTGCTGACAGCACTCTCTCTCTCTCTCTCTCTCTCTCTCTCTCTCTCTCTCTCCTCGTTATTTTTATAACATCCAGTGGCATAAAGCTACGAACTATAAAAACTTCACTAATGTCACCTGGTAGTGAACTCGATAAAATATTCCGCATCTCTCTCTTCTGGTATACCGAGAGCAAATACCGTCTGCATGTTGACATTGAGCATATGAAATATACACATGTTGGTCTATTGGAGCAGGTGGCCAGTGATCGAAGCCGGTTGTACAGAACTATGTGAAATTTCGTCGCCCACTCTGTAGGAGGACCATATCCCACAGACTATCAGTCACAAGAGAGGATCCTGTCCTCTCATAAGCTGTTTGATACATTGTTTTTCTGCTGTAATAGATCAAAGCAGTGTGTGACTACAGCTTTGTACACTGCCAGATATTTTGTTTTTCTATCATGACTTTGAGGTCTGTGCCAAGTGCTGAACCGCCATTGACACGTTTCATTCATCGGCTCTCACATAAAGCTGCGCATCACACAGTGTAAGTTAAGCTGCTCCCACAACACACAGGATGGCTGAAATAAAAGACACAAGTGGTGTTTCTTATTGACAAAAATGTGGAAGATATCTGAATATACGGAAACTGGAAGAGCTTGTGGCATTGTGGAGTGCTTCCATACAGCTATCCCAAAGGTGATGACCTCTACATTTAATATCATCCTCCACAATGATTAGGTAGCAGATGTCTCAGTGTTCTATGTTCGAAGAGACCCAGAGTATTGATTCCTCATATTGGTGGTGCATATTGCACCCAGGAATGGGCTCGCCATTTCGGTGTACTAGGTGGTAATCATCCTGACCCCCAAATCTTTGGACACTGCGTCTTTCATTTTTATGATTTACAATGCATAACTGCATATGGAGCAAGAGGGTATTCTGGAGGACTTAAGGCGATAGAGCTGGGATAGTATGCACCATCAGTTGCCAGTCCCACTGGTGGAGGAATGGAATGATTTTCATACACCCACTGAGCATGTTAGTACCCTCACCCCTCCACATTTTTTGGCATATTTTCATCAGTTTTACGTATTTTCCATCAATATTCGTAATTTTACCACGATTTCCAGCAATTTCAACGCATTTTACTCAATTACCCGAAGCATTACCCGAAGCCCAAACCTTCCCTCTTGACGAGTTGTCATGTTGAGAAAATGTCTCATTATGTCAGTGTTGTGATACCATCATCCAATGACATTGTAGCACAGTTTTCAGTTTCTGTATCATTGTTAAACCATCCCTTCTATTACTTTGTGAGGGTCATATACATGTGGACATATTGTGAACCCTTTCACACATCCTACATCACAGGGTAATACTTACACCTACCACACCATCAGCTCTGCCCAGACTGCGCGATTTTCCTGCTAGTTTATTTCTAGGTTGGGAAGAGAGGGTTGGGGGATTTCCCAGGAGAGGGAGGGGGTAATTAATTGATCAGTTTAGTTAATTAGTCAATTAATTTGATATCAAAAAGTGCATGTATCAGCGAGGGGGATAGAGGCGGGGATGAGGATAACCTAGAGGATCAGGGAAGGAGAAGGGGGAGGAGGAGGTCAGGGGATTTCTCAGAAGAACAGACTATTCCCATGGGATCATAAATCAACACGCAAGGGATCATACGCTTCTGGCCATTAAAATTGCTACACCACGAAGATGACGTGCTACAGACGCGAAATTTAACCGACAGGAAGAAGATGCTGTGATATGCAAATGATTATCTTTTCAGAGCATTCACACAAGGCTGGCGCCGGTGGCGACACCTACAACGTGCTGACATGAGGAAAGTTTCCAACCGATTTCTCATTCACAACCAGCTGTTGACCGGCGTTGCCTGGTGAAACATTGTTGTGATGCCTCGTGTAAGGAGGAGAAATGCGTACCATCACGTTTCCGACTTTGATAAAGGTCGGATTGTAGCCTGTCGCGATTGCGGTTCATCGTATCGCGACATTGCTGCTCGCGTTGGTCGAGATCCAATGACTGACTGTTAGCAGAATATGGAATCGGTGGGTTCATGAGGGTAATACGGAACGCTGTGCTGGATCCCAACGTCCTCGTATCACTAGCAGTCGAGATGACAGGCATCTTGTCCGCATGGCTGTAACGCATCGTGCATCCACGTCTCGATCCCTGAGTCAACAGATGGGGACGTTTG